>NC_070596.1:29945745-30085745 GCF_027409825.1 Scomber japonicus | reverse complement strand
CCATCGTCATCGCCTTCGCTCTGTGCTGGCTGCCGCTCAACGTCTTCAACACGCTGTTCGACTGGCACCACCAATCGCTCCCCGACTGCCAGCACGACGCCGTCTTCTCCGCCTGCCACCTGACGGCCATGGCCTCCACCTGCATCAACCCCGTCGTCTACGGCTTCCTCAACAGCAACTTCCAGCGGGAGTTGAAGGTGACGCTGCAGCGCTGCCAGTGCGGCGGCCGGCCGGCGGAGAGCTACGAGAGCTTCCCTCTGTCCACGGTGGGCAGCGAGGGGATGACCAAAGCTACGTCTCTCAACAGGATGGGGTCGGTTTGCTCTCCTTCGCCCCGGCCTGAGAACAGCTCGGCGTTACCGGCTAAAACAATACCGGCTAACACTTAGAAAAAATGACTCCCGCTGCAGCCCGAACTCTTTTTTTCTGACGAGTGGCTTGAAGGCAATCAGCTTGTTGAGTGTCTGACAGCTGGAACAGTGTGTGCCAGACTGTCTTCTGGAGCACCGAGCAAGTCAAATACTTCAACTTTACTTCATTTCCATAACTTTCCTGTCAGAGTTAAAAAAAAAAAAAAAAAAAAAAAAGGCTTATTCGCTGTCGGAGCCTGAAGTCCAAACACAAAGACACAAAGACTCTGCAGACGGACACAGAACGAGCAGCAGAGGAGCTGGTAGTAGACGTGACTGTTCGCTAAGCCCCCTTCCTCATTCCTCCCTCCTGCCTTTCCCTCCTTTCCTTCATTCTGTCCTTCTTCCTTCCTCCCTCCCTCCTTTCCTTCCTTCCTTCCTTTCCTCCCTTCCTTCCTTCCTTGCTTCCCTCCCTCCTTTCCTTCCTTCTTCCCTTTCCTCCCTCCCTTCTTCTTTCCTTCCTTCCCTCCCTCCTTTCCCTCAATTCCCTGACTTTTCACGAGATCCTGAACTCCACACTGCTCCTGAAGGCACCATCATGTGTGTGTGTGTGTGTGTGTGTGTGTGTGTGTGTTATCATCTCACCTTTCCTCCTTCCTTCTTCCTTTCTCCCTTCTTCCTCCCTCCCTCGCGCCTTTCCTTCCTTCCTTCCTTCCTTCCTTTGTTCCTTCCTTCCTTCCTTCCTTCTTCCTTCCTTTCCTTCCTTCCTTCTTCCTCCCTCCCTCGCGCCCCCCCCCCCCCCCCCCCCCCCCCCTCCCCTCAAATGTCAGGATGGACACCTTATCACTGTGTTTACATTTATACTGATACCCTGGTTATAATCAGATTTTTTTGGGGGGGGGGTCCCTGTTGGTTTTTGTGCATGTAAACTCATCATGCTGGTTTCAGAAATGTGAGAAATCAAGTAAAGCTGCTCACAGATGATTAGATGCTATTATAATCATTTAACCCTCCTGTTGTCCTCAGGTCAAGGGAGGAAGGAAGGAAGGAAGGAAAGGAGTAAGGAGGGAGGGAGGAAAAGAGGAAGGAAGGAAGGGACAGAGGGAGGGAAAGGAGTAAGGAGGGAGGGAGGAAAAGAGGAAGGAAGGAAGGAAGGAGAGAAGGAAGGAAGGAAGGGAGGGAACGAAAGGAGTAGGAGGGAGGGAGGAAAAGAGGAAGGAAGTAAGGAGAGAAGGAAGGAAGGAAAGAAAGAGGGAGGAGGGAGCAAAGAAGGAAGGAGGGGAAGGACGAAGGAAGGATGACAGGAGGGTTAAACAGGGATAATCAGGTTTCTTTTATTCCATGTAAATGTCATATTCCAAAAATATGATTAAACCAGGATACTAGTTCATGTAATCACACTCCTATAGGTGAGACATGAGAAAAAGGAATTATTTCTGGTTATAGAAGTAAAAAAAATCTTCATAATGTTTCTCATAGAGATCATTTAAGAGTCACTTTGATTTAAAGCGATGGTTCGACGTAACTTCGACCTAGCATCATATGCACCATGAGGTCTATCTAATCAGCGCATCAGGTGTTTATTTTCATTTGGTCGTAAATTAGTAGAGTTAGAGCCATCAGCCGAATGTCTTAGTACAGATGCTAATGGGACCACCAGATGCTAACAGGACCACCAGGCGCTAACAGGACCACCAGGCGCTAACGGGACCACCAGGAGCTAACGGGACCACCAGTGTATCTGGTAAATGACCCCACTAATAATGCCTGGATTGTGATCAAACTTCTACAGTAGTACAAATAGGCTCTTTACTCATAAATCCATGTATTGAGTCGAAATCTCGTGTGGTCCAGCACAGCACATCTAAAGATCTGTGCATGATCTTGCGATATTTCGACGATGTTTCCAGCTTTAGCAGTAGCAGCAGAGTAAAAGCCATCAGGTAAGTGTTATTTTAATAAACTCCTGGTGTACTTACAAACTTTCCAATGCATGGATTTGTAAGTAAAGAGCCTATTTGTACTACTGTAGAAGTTTGATATCAATCCAGGCATTATACCGTTACCGTTACTGTTACCGTCCTCTTCCGCTTATCCGGGGTCGGGTCGCGGGGGCAGCAGCCTAAGCAGGAAGCCCAGACTTCCCTCTCCCCAGCCACTTCGTCCAGCTCTTCCCGGGGGATCCCGAGGCGTTCCCAGGCCAGCCGAGAGGCAGTGTCTCTCCAGAGTGTCCTGGGTCTTCCCCGGGTTTCCTACCGGTGGGATGGGCCCTGAACACCTCACCAGGGAGGCGTCCGGGAGGCATCCTGATTAGATGCCCGAACCACCTCATCTGGCTCCTCTCGACGCGGAGGAGCAGCGGGTCTACTCCGAGCTCCCTCCGGATAACTGAGCTTCTCACCCTATCTCTAAGGGAGAGCCCAGCCACCCTACGGAGGAAGCTCATTTCAGCCGCTTGTACCCGTGATCTTGTTCTTTGGGTCACTACCCAAAGCTCATGACCATAGGCAATCCAGGCATTATAAGTGGGGTAATTTACCAGATACACTGGTGGTCCCGTTAGCATCTGGTGGTCCCGCTAGCATCTGGTGGTCCCGTTAGCGTCTGTGCTAAGACATTCGGCTGATGGCTCTAACTCCACTAATTTCCAACCAAATGAAAAAAAAGGCTGAGGCGCTGATTAGATAGACCTCATGGGGCATATGACGCTAGGTCGAAATTACGCTGAACCATCGCTTTAAGTTGGGGGGGTTTAGCGAACAGTCGATTGTTAACACTAACTGAAGATGTAAAGGAGAGAGAAAGATACTGCCGGTGTCATAAACTGAGAAATAATGAACCTGACGTAAGTTTGTAACGGTGGAAATGGAAACAGCTTGCACACGTACATGTTTTATATGTGACTTTCCACATGTAAATTATATCATAATGATAGTGAACGCTGTTGATAAGCATTACGCGTCAGTGCTTGATTTTAAATACAATGGAAGTGAATGAGGCTATCGCTGCCTAGCATTACTGTATTATAATAACTTCATCAACTTCGAAGGTTTTCATTGTTAAGCGCCGAACAAGTGATGAAACTTTTTAATGGATTGTCTCTTTTCTTTGGAGGCTGAGTTCTAGATACACTGAAGTCTACGAGAGAGGAATTTATCTTTATCGACGCCACTCAGCCTTATATTTTCTCACAATGGGATAAAACTTATAGGAATGTTTCAAACACTGAGGAGTCAGCATGTTTTGTAGCAGAACTCAAATCCAACGCCAGATTAATGAATTATGAAGTCACGATGAAGAGTAATTTCTAACATGCATTCCCTGTTTTTTTTTTTTTTTAAGAGCTTAGTGATGCCATCAAATCACCCCAAAATAACAATATGAAACAAGAATCACTTAAAGTCAGTGTAAAGTAAGAATAAATATGTGTTCTGAGTTTGACATACCACAGAAAAGTGTGTTGTTAACCACCCTGCCAAATTTGAATGATTAAAAAAAATCGCCAAATATATGAAATTAGGCTTCAAAGTTGTGTAAAAATCAGCCTCTTTCTCTGCTCCCAAACGCTGTGGGCGTGGCCTCCGAGTCCGCTGAAGCCCCGCCCCCTACCAAGTGTCACCTGTCAATTTAGTAGATCAGATCCTTAGTGTGGACGACCCTTCAGACTGAACTGCTGTGGAACAATCAGACACTTATACTTTATTTATCTGATTCACGGCATTGTTCTCTCTCTCTCTCTCTCTCTCTCTCTCTCCCTCTCTCCCTCCCTGTCTCTGTCTCTCTCTCTCTCTCTCTCTCCCTCCCTGTCTCTGTCTCTCTCTCCCTCTCTCTCCCTCTCTCTCTCCCTCTCTCTGTCTCTCTCTCTCTCTCTCTCTCTCTCTCCCTCTCTCTCTCCCTCTCTCTGTCTCTCTCTCTGTCTGTCTGTCTGTCTGTCTGTCTGTCTCTCTCTCTCTCTCTCTCCCTCTCTCTGTCTCTCTCTCTCTCTCTCTCCCTCTCTCTGTCTCTCTGTCTCTCTCTGTCTCTCTCTCTGTCTCTCTCTGTCTCTGTCTCTCTCCCCTCTCTCTCTCTCTCTCTCTCTCTCTCTTTTCTGGTGTTGAGACGAGGAGGAAGGCTCAACTTTCAAACGATAAATCCTGCATAGTGTTCCTTTAACTTCCATCTGAAAACACACCAAACCCTTCAGTCTTAGATAAAGGTGTCAGCCTTTTGTTTTAACCATAATTGTCCATTTAAGGTGTCGCTAAAAGCTTCTTAAAAGGTAAAACTCATCTTAAAATATACATATTTACATCACTGAATGTACAACAAAGCCTTTTAAACTATGAATTAAGAGGAGGGGTGGTTATCTTTGCTTTCATTAAATCCCTTAATCTGCATATAATGGTCTAATATATTACAATCCATTAATTATCCCATTAAAACCCCATTAAAAACTTAATTTCATCATTATGAATAAATTAATGTAATTTTAAGGTTTTAAAAAAAAAGATTCTCCTTCCAGAAGTTATATTATATTTTAAAGGTCTTTATTTTATTTTATGTTTCTATTATAAATGTCTGCTTGAGCTTTTCTATTTAGAGCATTTATATCTGAGCTTTTCCATCTTCCATTTTTTTTATTTCCACTTTTAAAATTTGACATTTAACAGATTTAACGTTGAAATGTGACTTCAGTTTTTTCCTTTTTTCCTCTTCGCATCTGATTTCTGATTATCCTTCATAGTGGAGCAGAATAAATGATTCATTTGCAACATTTAATTTTCCTTTTCTTAAAAAAAAATAAAAATAAAATTATTGGTAAGAAAAAAAAACGGGCGGGGGGGGTGGGGGTGGGGGGGGGGTTGGATAATCTGGATAGAGTCATAAATCAGAGAGTGTATCTTTAAGTGATGTAACAGTCAATTGATTTTGACTTTTCTTCTTCGCTGAATACTGTAAGTTTGTTGGTTCATTGTGACCATGTCATTAAAGGAAGTGTGAAAAATAAAATGTGTGGCTTTGGTTTGGAAACGTGATGCACAAGTCTGGAGAGAAAAACACCAAGATTTATATTTATACATACAGTCAAGCCCGAAATGATTCATACCCCTGGCAAATTTTGACTTAAAGTTCCTTTTATTCAACCAGCAAGTTGTTTTTTGACCGGAAGTGACACAGGCGTCTCCAAGAAGATAAAAAGACGATGTACAAAAGGCATCATTGTGGTAAAAAAAAATATTTCAGTCAGCTTTAATTTACATTTGAACAAAAAGTGGCATGTCCAAAAGGGGTATGAATAATTTCGGGCTTGACTGTATGTTTTAAAAACAGCTTATAATTTCACAATTTATAAATAGAAATAGACCAGATTTAGTTTTAGCAGAGAGATAATAGTGAATAAAAAAAAATCAAGATTAGCAAGTTTATCTGAAATTGAGCTAATACAAAAAAAATGTTATACTACATTTACTGTGGTGAAAAATATCACAGTAAACAGTATTATTCAGCTTTTTGTGATTTTCTGTTATTTATACTGTTACGATGTCAGATATCTATAATAAACATAGTCAAAGTTCTAAAACTTGAGTTTAATGTATAAAGAAATGCTGCCTGCAAGACAAAATTGAGGTTTTTTTATTTTTTTTTATGGGGGGGTGGGGGGGTGGGGGCTCCACCTTTTAGTGAATACATGTTTTTGAAGTCTCAGGGAATATGTTATTTGTTCCATTTGATATATTTCCTTTATTTTATCAGTCCACATATTGTGTGTTGGAGGGTCAAGCCCAATTTCCACTGAGTCCGGCAGCGGCGCGTTACAGCTGCGCCGCGGTCACCGGAGCTGATGGTACCACTATAACCAATGAGAGTATCTCCACCGGGAACGTTTCAGCAGCGTGTCAGCAACATCTCAGCAGCAGCTCTCTGTGCCGCAGCGCTATCGATAGGTAGCATTTCTATTTTTGACGGAGCCGTTTCCAACTCGTGACAAGCTCAACAGAGCAGATCACACCAGACAGGAAGTCCGACACTGAATCGGCATAATAAAACTTCCGTTTTTCAAAATAAAACAACCCGTGCAGCCTCCCGATCGTATTTCAGCAACAAACATGAATAAAACAGACAGATAAAGACTCCATCTAGCTACGTAGCTACTGACACATGACATCAGCACAAACATCTAAGAAAATTACCAAATCAACCAAAATTGAGCAAGTTAACAAAATCGGGCCGTTTAGTTGTGCTGCTACTACAGTAATTACGGTAGACTAGCTACTACAGTAATTACAGTAGACTAGCTACTACAGTAATTACGGTAGACTAGCTACTACAGTAATTACAGTAGACTAGCTACTACAGTAATTACGGTAGACTAGCTACTACAGTAATTACGGTAGACTAGCTACTACAGTAATTACGGTAGACTAGCTACTACAGTAGTTACGGTAGACTAGCTACTACAGTAGTTACGGTAGACTAGCTACTACAGTAATTACAGTAGACTAGCTACTACAGTAGTTACTGTAGACTAGCTACTACAGTAATTACAGTAGACTAGCTACTACAGTAATTACAGTAGACTAGCTACTACAGTAATTACGGTAGACTAGCTACTACAGTAGTTACGGTAGACTAGCTACTACAGTAATTACAGTAGACTAGCTACTACAGTAGTTACTGTAGACTAGCTACTACAGTAATTACGGTAGACTAGCTACTACAGTAGTTACGGTAGACTAGCTACTACAGTAGTTACGGTAGACTAGCTACTACAGTAATTACAGTAGACTAGCTACTACAGTAGTTACTGTAGACTAGCTACTACAGTAATTACGGTAGACTAAAGGCACCCATTCGGATTTGATTGGGCTGCCGTAATTACAGTGCAACGTCATTTTAAAAGGCAGCTTTCTCTACCAGAGCATGCTCCGGTCCGCTGCTGTAACGCTCCCGGTGTGAGTTGACGCCGGGCAGAGGACGGAGCTAAACCGTAGCACAGCCGTTCCGCGCCGCTGACGGACCCGGTGGAAATCCCCAGTCAGGCTTCAACCATCTTACTGTAATGCATTTAATTGCTGCTGTTAGTAGTATCTGTAAGAGATATTTTTTGGCTCTTCCTTCAATTCGTCTTGGTAATAGACCTCGTAGGGCCACCATTGGGTCCATTGTAATATTTCCACCAAATATGTTATTAAGTGTTTCAAACACCTCCTTCCAGAATGCTTCCAGTTTTGGGCATAGCCAAAAAAATGAGGGTTTTAATGATGATGCTTAATTTGTGACATCGGCTTGTCACACTCACATGATGATAAACAGTTTGATTACATGTTTCCATTCTCATATTTCAGATGTGATGCAGCTCCAACATGTACGGATGGATTTCAGAAGTTGACACTTGTTCACATAGCAAAAACAAGATTAACTCTAACACTAATTTTCTGTGAATTCTGTTAAACTTTATATTACATTTATAAGGAATTCAGTCTAAAGTGACCTGACATCATTGCACCTTTCCCACTGCTGGCTGAGGACACACAATATCAGTCAGAGGCTCCAATCTGTGGTTTGTAAAGTGAAAGTCTGAATGCCTGTAACATATGGGAGAGCTCATTTCTACAGCTGTATGAACCGGTGACAGAGGTCTCCCGAGGGCAGCCGGAGCAGATGGATGCCAGGCTCGACATACGGCGGTGTCTGGTCAGGCTTTACAGGCTAATGATGGGATGAAAGAGCTTCTTTCTAGGTAATAGATTTATAAATGAACCATTTAGAACAGGATTATCAAAGACGCAGAGGAAGAAAGAAGTATATCCTTGAAGATGATGTAAAACCTTATCCAACAAAGGTACTAACTGGTTATCTGCTGCTGGGTTGTTTCCACTTTGCCATATTTAATTATTTTTGTGGTCTTGAAATGCTCCTTCACATTCTTCACCCTGCTATGAATGCTTAATTTGCAAAGTAACATCTACTTCCTGTTTATGATGAAGAGAGATTATTCATACTCATACACCTTCAATCATTCTGTAGCCTTGGTTGCTAAGGTTGGTAATAAAATGGTTGCTAAGGTTAATAAAATGGTTGCTAAGGTGTTCCCACTCTCATATGTCAGATGTGATTTAGCTCCAACTGTCTTAAATTGAGATATAAGGTAAACAGTATTATTCTGCTTTTTGTGATTTTCTGTTATTTATACTGTTACGATGTTTGATATCTATACTAAATATAGTCAAAGTTCTAAAACTTGATGTTAATATATGAGGAAACTCTGCCTGCAAGACAAAAATTAGGGTTGTATACAGGCGAGGAGTTCTGGTCCTCTGAAATGAGGCCAACCAGGAAGTAACTTAGAGCTGCATTCTATCAAAAGGCCACCAGGGGGCGACCGTCTCTATACAAGTCAATGGAGAATTCACCAACTTCTCACTTGATTTTTAACCTCAGTAAACGTTTTCAGAATGTGTTTATGGTCTCAATCACTAGTTTAAAGCCTTCTTCAATGCAGTATGATGTTCATTTGGGACATTTTGGCCTCCCTGATTTTATATGTGACGATAAAGCAGGGTATGCATTAGGGGCGTGGCTACGTCCTGATTGACAGGTTGATTGACCAACGTCCTCGAGATCCAGCCCTCGCAACCATAGCAGTTGAACATTTTGGAGTAAAGAAGGAGAAAAAGAAGTGAAATCCTGCTGCTATAGTTAGTTTATGCAGAAGCTTTGGTTGCTAAGGTGGTTGCTAAGGGGGGCCTTAAAGAGACAGGAGCTAAAAACGGCCTGTTAATAGACAGAGGCTGAACTGAGTGGCTGCATAAAGGACCAGTAGAAGATAAATGAGGAGTTTTTAACTGGAAATCATGTAAATATATTCCAGTAGAGACTCAGAATATTAATATAGAGCTGGAGATGTAAATAATCTGACTTCATAAATATACAGAAATGAGAGGAGAAAGGAGGGAGACTGGAGGGAAATAACAGAAAGAAGTTTCTGAGTTCAGTCAGAGGCTGAGCTGAATACACACACACACACACACACACATAGCTGGTACTAAAGTTTGTACAGTTGTTACCTGAGATGTTTGGGATGAATAAACACGGATGCACAAACAGCAGCTTTTAAATTAGTGCCAATGATGCAAAACGAGAATCCACCAGTCCTTCTGTCTTGTTAAGTAATATATGATAAATGGTGAAGCCACATGGAGGTTTTGATACTTAAACTTTTACCAAGATGGTCACCAAACTCCACATTAGAAGAGATTAAATTAACTATGAAGAGTTTTGCATCTTATAGAAAGTACCAATCTACTTTGCATTTTGAAAACAGCACTCTCAGTCGCTTCTATTCAATCAAACTTTACATTCATAGCAGCTCTCGTACAGATTAGTGCAATTCAAAGTGCTTCACAAATGACTTTAAAGCCTCTAATAAAGAAAGCACAAATGTAAACACTAAAACAATTTTCAAGATATTAATCATGTTGAAGTCGGAGTCTTGCGGCCATTAGAGGAACTGAACCATAATCATTCAGCTGTTGTGCTTCCCACTCGACTGCCGCTGCTAGTTATTCTGAGTGCTGTCGGTGCCAGCATGCACCCACTGAGCCGTGTTTGTAATGAAGTCTGTCCGGGTGCCAACACACCCATCAGCTCAGGCAGAGTAGAGACTGCACCCACCTTACCCACCATCGTTTCTGTGTGTGTGGAGTTTCAGTGTTCAGCGAGCTTTTCCCCCAAATTACCTGCAGAAGTAAAAGTTTTATCGTCTCTGTAGGTCTGGACTGAAATATCACAACTATTGGGCGTCTCTAATCTCTTCTTCTATTCTTACACTTCTTAATATTCTGGCATTCACACTGAGAAGTATGGAAGCATGCAGCACTGTTACCCCTTTTCCACCGAGCTGGAGCTGGTGCTGGTTCGGAGCCAGAGCCTAACTAAGCACCAGTTCTTTGCTTTTCCACCGCCAAAGCTCCAGCCCCGAGCCTCAGAACGGAGCCAGAGCAAGCACCAACTTTTTGCTGGTCTAAAGCAAGAACCGATTACGTCATCGGACTGGGGGCGAGGCTAACGTTTATTAGCCGGCTAGCGGGGTTAATGTTTATTAGCCGGCTAGTGGGGCTAACGTTTATTAGCTGGCTAGCGAGGTTAACGTTTATTAGCCGGCTAGTGGGGCTAACGTTTATTAGCTGGCTAGCGAGGTTAACGTTTATTAGCCGGCTAGTGGGGCTAACGTTTATTAGCAGACTAGCGTGGCATTTACAGAGCGTTAAAGATTTGTTGAGTACTACTATTTTTTATCATTTTCTTTCCAGAGCTTTCTTCTTCTTCTTCTTTTCTTCTTCTTCTTCTTCTTTGTTTCCAGCAGGCTAGATGCCTTGCGCCATGTTGCTGCCTCTCACTGGTGAATCATGGAAGTGCTTCAAAGACCGCTGCCTATGTTATACAGTGACTTAATCGCGTGGCTCCTTGCTGGTGGAAAAGCAACAGGTTTGTAAGAGGTGCTTGGATTAGCACCAACTGAGCACTGGCTCTAGCACTAGCTCCGAACCAGCACCGGCTTCAGCTCGGTGGAAAAGGGGTATAAAAGAACCTGGATGGTTGAGTGTGTAACTATGGACACTTCTCCATTCAGTCGCCATCTTGGCTCCGTAGGGGAGGGATCACTGTTCAAACAGGAAATGGCAGCAGAGGACGTTGTAACTACGGTGAACATCGCTGTGTTAGTGTTTTTTACACTAAGCTCCACTATACTGCTGTCAGATATAAACCATCAGTAGGTTTGTTTGGGTTAATTAAGCTTGCTAACTGGCTAATTGTAATTTCCGATAAGTGTGCAGCGGCCATGTTTGATTTGAGACACTAACTTGTAAAATATGCGCACTACAAAACTAAGTACATAGTAGGCTACGCTGTTGTTGGTATTTAAAAATGCTGGCTTTGATTCTTGAGTGGGACGGCTCATGACTCTTCCAGTCAGACCTCTGACCAATCAGAGGCCAGCAGTCTGATGACATCACATTTAGTATCGGCTCGGCTCGCTTGGAACCTCGACAGAGCAGATACTAAAAAAGCAGCAGGTACTATCCCTGATGGAAACGCACAAAAAACGAGTAGAGTCGGGTAGAGCTAGAACTGTAAAGTGGAAAAGCTCCATAATGAAGAACTCAGCTGTTGTCAGTATCACTTTAAAAGGACTTGGATTGGTGCTGGTAATATTAAAGACATTCGCGTTCCCCAGAGGATGACTACTACCGACTTTGATGGTCCTCTGACTTTTAATCCACTCCTGCTGGACGGACTGTCACAACATCTCGGACAGACGTTCACGGTTCCTCAAAGTATCTTAATCACTTTGGGGACTTTCCTCCAGCCTGCAGCAGGTTGACATTTTTGGTTCAGAGTGAGATGTTTTGACAGATGTTTGATGGATTGCCGTGACATTTACTACAGACATTCATGTTTGTTAAGATGCCTGCACAGTTTGGTCCCGTCAGTCAGAGTGTCCTGATTAAAGGCGACAGCAGCTCCCAGAGTATATTTGGGGTCTGCTGTGCTATGTCACTTAAATGATTGGATTTCTTTATCAACATCTTCTTTTTTTTTTTTTTTTTTTACTTGAATTCACACATTAAGGAGATTGTGTGGAAGTCCATTTCTGACAGGACAAAAAAAAAAAAAAAGATGAAAAGTTAAAAGATAAAACTAAAAATACAAATAGAAGAAAAAATAATGGCACCAAAGACTAAAACAGGGAGCAGGGTTTACAGTTAAATAGTTGAATTTGTGTTTTCTGTCTTTTCTCCTCTTGATAAACGTCGAGGAGAGCAGCACGCAGCAATCAGCCGTCCTCCCTGCTGAGCAGCTCGGTCACAGCAGACGAGAGAGACACGTTTAACAACCTGCAGGTGACAAAGTGCAGAACCCGAAAGGCCTCGGCTCGCTGAATAAAGGACGGCAGCGTTGACTCTGCCCTCAGCTCAGTGCTGCTGTCACTTCTCTGCACTTCTCGGCCGCTGGAGGTGAAAACAGGCGTCACAGTTGAATCTCTCCTCCAACCAGGACGGATGTTTAACAGCAGCGTACGTTTCTTTATTGAGTAATGATAAAACGTTAAAAGAAGACACGATGAGCTCACTGCTGTTTGAAGGGATTGGAGTTAATTATGGCCACGACACAACCCAGACTTACCATTAGGGATGCACTGATATATCAGACTAATATTCCTTACCTGTTGACAAGCATTGGTCTATTGCTAAATAAGGGTTAGGGTTCTCTGATGTCAGTGGTTGATGTTCTGGATATTTGTGGTCGGATGGTCAGACTCAGACAGTAGCAGCTGAGGAAGTACAGCATATTCTTCTTATTAAGGAGGTAATTGTATAACAGGCTGAAGTGATTTTGAAGCTGCTACTAAAGATAGAAAAAAGAAAAGTCTGCACACCCTGAGAGCTCCCATGCAGGTATAATTTAATAAAGTATGACGATTCAAGGCATACTGGCTCTTCTTCAGATGCTCTTTCAAAAGTCCCATGGCCCAGTCATGTGACCTAACACACCTGTGATGCATTTGTCTCAATTTATAGTTGTATAGTAATTCATCAAAGAAAAGAAAAACCTTTGTAGAGACAGTTATAGCAAACATGCATAGAAATAGAAATACACATACATATATACATAAACATCTAGATAGAATTTTATTTTCCTTAAAAAACAGGACTCAAACTGTAAAGGCCATCATATTAAATAAAAATACTATCAGAGGCGACTCTTAAACATATCAAATATAGGGACCTTATTACTCAGATAATACTCAATAAGCCAGAAAAACCGAATCACATGGTTTATTGAGTATTATCTGAGTAATATGGTTGCTTTTGTTTTATTGGGGTCAGGTTATTTATGGGAGTCTGTTGGACCAGAAACTGAAACTCTATTTCAAATTGTATTTTCTATAACCTAAAAACTAATTAAAAAAATACCTTGAACAACAAAAAGACAAAGACTATAACATAACGTTAGCATTAAACAACAGACGACATGATGCAGTGAATGAAGTCGGAGCTAACATCGTCTCTGTTGTGAATTTATTCCATGTAAAGTAAGAATAAATATGTGTTCTGTGTTTGACATACCACAGAAAAGTGTGTTGTTAACCACCCTGCCAAATTTGAATGATTAAAAAAATCACCAAATATATGAAATTAGGCTTCAAAGTTGTGTAAAAATCAGTCTCTTTCTCTGCTACCAAACGCTGAATCCCCGCCCCCTACCAAGTGTCACCTGTCAATCAAAGTCACCACCTCTACCAGAAACATGGACGCTACGTCTGAGAGCTTTCTGCTGCTAACTCAGTGGCTAACTCGGCGGCTAACTCAGCTGCTAGCTTGGTGGCTAACTCAGCTGCTAGTTCGGCTGCTAACTCAGCAGCTAACTCAGCTAACTGGCTAACTGTAGACTGTAGTAGTAGTAGTGTGTGCTGAATGTATTTCTACCTCTACAGCAGCAGGGGCGGGTTTATGCTAATCACTAAATCCTGAACACAGAAATGTTGAAACACAGTTTGTGAAGCTTAGCTCCACAATTCAAATCTAAATGGTTGAAATGCTATTTACACCTTTTTTAGAAATACATTTATGACCTATCATGACTGTTATCTCGGTGAACACGTGGCTCATAGAGTTTTCTTGTTAAAGCTGTTTTAAATGTGCTTTGTTGATTTTAATTCTTAATTATAAGAAGCTGCTGGTGGTGCTCAATTGTTTCCTCTCATATACAGTATAACATTGT
Organism: Scomber japonicus; assembly: GCF_027409825.1. Lineage (NCBI taxonomy): Eukaryota > Metazoa > Chordata > Actinopteri > Scombriformes > Scombridae > Scomber > Scomber japonicus. Next base: position 30,071,628 of record NC_070596.1, on the reverse strand, counting down.
TTTTGTGTGTGTGTGTGTGTGTGTGTGTGTGTGTGTGTGTGTGTGTGCGTGTGTCTAACATCCTCTGTGACCATCAGCTCTGTATGCATGACAGAAATAATCCCACTCAGCTCACTGACTTGTGAAGTGCTTCTCAGGCCGAGCTGCTGATTGAATCCCGGCCTCCAGCTGCACAACGACTTCCTGTTCTGTCGTCACGGAGACTGAATTACCTGTCGGCCTGATGATCTCTGCTGTGACTGCAGGTCTGTGCAGCCTGAATGGAGTCTCATGAATATGCAAAACATGCCAGTTAGTCCATTATGTTTTGAGACATTTGAACTCATCACATTAGCAACTTTGTGCTTCTGCTCACAGAGAGATTCTTAAAATGAGAAAGAGCCAATCAGGATGAAGAATTGTTTGGATTTTAACTTCTTAAACTGTGGAAATAAAACATAAAAAACCTTCATTTTACTATCCATTAATGCAGCGGTTCAAAAAATGGTTGGAGGCAAGTCCAGCTGTGATAATCATACATTATTATAACAATATAAACTATACAAAAAGTTATGGATGAATGTTTAAATGTACCATATCGGCACTTTCTATGCACACATTTTCAAATACAGAACAAAAGGAAGGGAGGGAAGAAGGACAGGAGGAAGGAAGGATGGAACGGAGGTAGAAGGAAGGAAGGAAGGAAGGAAGGAAGGAAAGGAGGGAAGGAGGGAAGAAGGAAGGGAGGAAGAAAGGATGGAACCGACGTAGAAGGAAGGAAAGGAGGGCAGGAGGAAGGAATGAAGGAAGGAAGGGAGGGAAGAAGGAAGGATGAGAGGGAGGGAGGAAGGAAGGGCAGAAAGAAGGAAGGAAGGAAGGAAGGAAGGGAGGGAAGAAGGAAGGATTGAACGGAGGGAAGAAGGAAGGGAGGAAGGAATGATGGAATGGAGGTAGAAGGAAGGAAGGAAGGGAGGGAAGAAGGAAGAATGAGAGGGAGGAAGTAAGCATGGAACGGAGGTAGAAGGAAGGGAGGAAGGAAGGATGGAACGGAGGTAGAAGGAAGGAAGGAAAGAAGGAAGGAAAGGAGGGAAGAAGGAAGGGAGGAAGAAAGGATGGAACGGAGGTAGAAGGAAGGAAAGGAGGGCAGGAGGAAGGAAGGAAGGAAGGAAGGAAGGGAGGGAAGAAGGAAGGATGAGAGGGAGGGAGGAAGGAAGGGCAGAAAGAAGGAAGGAAGGAAGGAAGGAAGGAAGAAACAGTCAAAACAGACAGGGTCAATTTGACCCGGGAGGACGACAGGAAGGTTAAGACTCAACACAGATGACATCTAAACATAAATTTGACAGATTTAAATCAAAGTTAATCTCGTTCTGTAGCGATGAGGCGATCAGTGAAGCGATCAGTGAAGCGTTCAGCGACGTAAGAGACGAACAGGAAACAGGAAGTAGCTGCGAGGTAAAAAAAAAAAACGTGCTGCGTGACTTCAAACAGCAGCTGGCAGCCGTCGATCCGCCGCACGTGTTCAGGACTGCAGGAACAAAACACATGCGGATAAAAAGCTTGATTTCCCACGGGAGGGAGGGAGGGGGGGGGGTCATGTCCAGTAGCGACCCATCTCACCCCCCCCCCCCACCCCCACTCACTCCTCCTCCTCCTCCTCCTCCTCCTCCTCCTCCCCTTATCCCTGTAAACCTCAATTATAGATAGGAGCTGGCTGTGCTGGCAGAGTGCAGCGTGGGGTGGGGTGGGGGGTGTTTGGGGGGGTGTTGGGGGGGCGGGGGGGCTGGGGGGGGGTTGCTTCTGTGTGACTGCTCTCATGAGGACAGAGAGTCACTTTGACTGATGATTTGTCTTATTTTAAGCTGCAGTTTGTGTCTCAGAGATGTTGCAGAAATCCCCGAGATTTAACATGACAAGTACACAGAGATAAGATTCCTGCCACCAGCTCTTCAAGCCCTTAACAACAAGGCTGCTGCAGGGGAGTATGGATGGTAAGGGGGGGGGGGGCAGGAGAGGGGGTGAGGGGGGGGTGAGGAAAGGAGAGGAGAGAGGAGGTTGAAGCACAATGCAGCAGCAGACAATTTGACAGTGTATACAACTACACAGGGAGGAGATTCAGCACCGAGCAGCAGCAGCGGCATGCAGCCCTGAACTGAGCTGCTGAGGGATTTGCTGGGCTTTCGCACGGGTGACTCACTTTGCATACATTAGCATGAGTTTGATTTATAAAAAGAATAAACACGGAGAGAGACGAACACGCTTGAAAGTGGGAGAGAGCTCAAGGATTTCATTTCAGAGAGGAGTCGAATCAGACAGGAAGTGGGTTGAGAGAAGAAGTGACGATGATGATGCTTGTGAGGGAGAAGGTGCAAAGACACGATGGATTTTGCTTCTTTTTCTGTCTCTGCTTGTGGGCCTGATGGCAGCAAACAGCCCCCCCCCCTCCCTCCATCCCTCCCCTATGCCCCCCCCCCCCTCCCCAAAAAAAACCACACAGAAGCGCTGCCGTTTTTCCTCGCCCCTGGTTTCCTTGGTTACCTGCGATGGCATGCACAGAAAAATATGTTTATTTAATGCTTTAAGTCAAACAGAAATTTAAATTGCCCTCATTTTTGTGTAAACTGTCACAAACATACACACACACACACACACATATACACACACACACACACACACACACACACACACACGTAAATGAGCATTCCTGGTACCTCCTGCATGTTTCCAGCTTGTGTAATCTGCTGTTAAACTGCTGCACAGGACACATGAACTCTTTGTTATACTTTTAATCCATTTAGAGAGAATATATTAGAGGATTATGGTAAAAATGTCTAAGTGGTGTAACCATAAAAACTTTGTACCAAATAATTGAACGTTGCTTAAAAACAGTAAATAGTCAATAAAACACCTTCCTTCCTTCCTTCCTTCCTTCCTTCCTTCCTTCCTTCCTACCTAACACCATATCAACTAGTTTGGCATGATTTTACATCCTTCCTTCCTTCCTTCCTTCCTTCCTTCCTTCCTTCCTTCCTTCCTTCCTTCCTTCCTTCCTACCTAACACCATATCAACTAGTTTGGCATGATCTTACATCCTTCCTTCCTTCCTTCCTTCCTTCCTACCTACCTAACACCATATCAACTAGTTTGGCATGATCTTACATCCTTCCTTCCTTCCTTCTTTCCTTCCTTCCTACCTAACACCATATCAACTAGTTTGGCATGATCTTACATCCTTCCTTCCTTCCTTCCTTCCTTCCTACCTAACACCATATCAACTAGTTTGGCATTATCTTCCTTCCTTCCTTCCTTCCTTCCTTCCTTCCTTCCTACCTAACACCATATCAACTAGTTTGGCATGATCTTACATCCTTCCTTCCTACCTTCCTTCCTTCCTTCCTACCTAACACCATATCAACTAGTTTGGCATGATCTTACATCCTTCCTTCCTTCCTTCCTTCCTACCTAACACCATATCAACTAGTTTGGCATGATCTTACATCCTTCCTTCCTACCTTCCTTCCTTCCTTCCTACCTAACACCATATCAACTAGTTTGGCATGATCTTACATCCTTCCTTCCTTCCTTCCTTCCTACCTAACACCATATCAACTAGTGTGGCATGATCTTACATCCTTCCTTCCATCCTTCCTTCCTTCCTTCCTACCTAACACCATATCAACTAGTTTGGCATGATCTTACATCCTTCCTTCCTTCCTTCCTTCCTACCTAACACCATATCAACTAGTTTGGCATGATCTTACATCCTTCCTTCCTACCTTCCTTCCTTCCTTCCTTCCTACCTAACACCATATCAACTAGTTTGGCATGATCTTACATCCTTCCTTCCATCCTTCCTTCCTTCCTTCCTTCCTACCTACCTAACACCATATCAACTAGTTTGGCATGATCTTACATCCTTCCTTCCTTCCTTCCTCCCTTCCTTCCTTCCTTCCTTCCTAACACCATATCAACTAGTTTGGCATGATCTTACATCCATCCTTCCTTCCTTCCTTCCTTCCTTCCTTCCTTCCTTCCTTCCTAACACCATATCAACTAGTTTGGCATGATCTTACATTATAACTTTTATATTAAATAAAGCTAATGGAATACTATTGTTCTAAATATTACATTTCATCTGGGTAACCATGGAGACCAGGACACATTTACATTATTAGTATAAGTCCACTTAACCCTCCTGTTGTCCTCGAGTCAAGGTAGGAAGAGAGGAAGAGGGGGAGGAAGGAAGGAAGGTAGGAAGGAAGGAAGGAAGGAAGGAAGGAAGGGAGGGAGGGAGGGAGGGAGGGAGGGAAGGAAGGAAGGAAGGAGGGAGAAAGGAAAAGAGGAAAGAAGGAAGGGAGGAAGGAAGGAAGGAAGGAAAGGAGGGAGGGAAGAAGGAAGGAAGGAAGGAAGGAAGGAAGGAAGGAGGGCAGGGGGGAGGGAGGGAGAAAGGAAAAGAGGAAGGAAGGAAAGGAGGGAGGAAGAAGGAAGGAAAGGAGGGAGGGAAGAAGCGAGGAGGAAAGAAGGAAGGAAGGAAGGAGGGATAGAGGAAACAAGGAAGGAGGGATAGAGGAAACAAGGAAGGAAGGAGGTTTTATGTCATTTAAATGATATAAAACCAACAAAAATACTAAATGCACATTTTAATAAACCTGATGCTGCTTTTAAAACTAGCTTAACATATTTTTTAAATTGATCATCTTGGAAACCCTTATTAGTCACTGACCCTGAATCACTCACTAATCACTTTATTAGGAACACCTGTGTAATCTAAAGCAACAGCTCTGCTCCTCTCACATGTTAACGAGGTGGAGCTGTGTGCTAATGTCACACACACACACACACACACACACACACACACACACACACACACACACACACACACACACACACACACACACACACACACACACACACTTTCCTACTCCTCTACTAACTCTGACGTCATGTGAAGTATGTAGTGTGTTTAACTGTGTAGTGATTTAGAGTATGTGAGAAGATGTTTTGACTGTTCCTTCTTTCTTTCCTCCCTTCCTTCCTTCCTTCCTTCCTTCCCCCCTCCCTTACTTTTCCTGCCCCTTACCTTACTCCCCTCCTTCCTTCCTCCCTCCTTTCCTTCCTCCCTTCTTTCCTTCCTTCACCCCCCTTCTTTCCTTCCTTTCCTGCCCCTTACCTTACTCCCCTCCTTTCCTTCCTCCCTCATTTCTTCCCTCCCTCCTTTCCTTCCTTCTTTCCCTTCCTCCCTTCATTCTTTCCTTTCCTTTCCTTTCCTTTCCTCCCTTACTTCCTCCCTCCTTTCCTTCCATCCTTCCTCCCTTCTGTCCTTGACTCGAGGACAACAGGAAGCTTCTCTTTCCTACTCCTCTACTAACTCTGACGTCATGTGAAGTATGTAGTGTGTTTAACTGTGTAGTGATTTAGAGTATGTGAGAAGATGTTTTAACTTCTTTCCTTCCTTCCTCCCTCCTTTTCTCCCTTCCTTTCTTTCCTGCCCCCTACCTTCCTCCCTCCTTTTCCTCCTTCTTCCTTCCTCCCTTCACCCCCCTTTCTTCCGTCCTTCTGTCCTTCTTTCCTTCCTTCCTTTCCTGCCCCCTACCTTACTCCCCTCCTTCCTTCCTCCCTCCTTTCCTTCCTTCTTTTCCTTCCTCCCTTCCGTCTTTCCTTTCCTTTCTTCCCTTACTTCCTCCTTCTTTTCCTTCCTTCCTTTCTTTCCTGCCCCTTACCTTACTCCCCTCCTTTCTTCCTCACTTCCTCCTTTCCTTCCTTCTTCATTCCTCCTTTTTCTTCCTACCTTCCTTCCTTCTTTCCTTTCCTTTCTTCCCTTACTTCCTCCCTCCTTTCCTTCCATCCTTCCTCCCTTCTGTCCTTGACTCGAGGACAACAGGAGGGTTAAATCTTTTTTCAACATTTTACATGCTTCTCTTTCCTACTCCTCTACTAACTCTGACGTCATGTGAAGTATGTAGTGTGTTTAACTGTGTAGTGATTTAGAGTATGTGAGAAGATCCTGGATGGTTTACATCAAGAGCTGACTACTCACACTCACATTACCCAAGATGCAACGCTACTACTCACACTCACATTACCCAAGATGCAACGCTACTACTCACACTCACATTACCCAAGATGCAACGCTACTACTCACACTCACATTACCCAAGATGCAACGCTGCTACTCACACTTAAAGTGTGTAGTATAGAAGTATGTAGTATAGTAGTATAGAAGTATAGAAGTATGTAGTATGTAGTATAGAAGTATGTAGTATAGTAGTATAGAAGTATAGAAGTATGTAGTATAGAAGTATGTAGTGTAGAAGTATGTAGTATGTAGTATAGAAGTATGTAGTATGTAGTATAGAAGTATATAGTATGTAGTATAGAAGTATATAGTATGTAGTATAGAAGTATGTAGTATAGAAGTATGTAGTATAGTATAGAAGTATGTAGTGTGTAGTATAGAAGTATGCAGTATAGAAGTATGTAGTATGTAGTATAGAAGTATGTAGTATGTAGTATAGTAGTATGTAGTATAGAAGTATGTAGTATGTAGTATAGAAGTATGTAGTATAGAAGTATGTAGTATAGAAGTATGTAGTATGTAGTATAGAAGTATGTAGTATGTAGTATAGAAGTATGTAGTATAGAAGTATGTAGTATAGAAGTATGTAGTATGTAGTATGGAAGTATGTAGGATAGAAGTATGTAGTATAGAAGTATGTAGTATAGAAGTATGTAAAGTATGTAGTATAGAAGTATGTAGTATGTAGTATAGAAGGATGTAGTATGTAGTATAGAAGTATGTAGTATAGAAGTATGTAGTATGTAGTATAGAGGTATGTAGTATAGAAGTATGTAGTATGTAGTATGTAGTATAGTAGTATGTAGTATGTAGTATAGAAGTATGTAGTATAGTAGTATGTAGTATGTAGTATAGAAGTATGTAGTATGTAGTATAGAAGTATGTAGTATAGAAGTATGTAGTATGTAGTATAGAAGTATGTAGTATAGAAGTATGTAGTATGTAGTATAGAAGTATGTAGTATAGAAGTATGTAGTATAGAAGTATGTAGTATGTAGTATAGAAGTATGTAGTATAGAAGTATGAAGTATAGAAGTATGTAGTATGTAGTATAGAAGTATGTAGTATGTAGTATGGAAGTATGTAGTATAGAAGTATGTAGTATAGAAGTATGTAGTATAGAAGTATGTAGTATAGAAGTATGTAGTATGTAGTATAGAAGTATGTAGTATGGAAGTATGTAGTATAGAAGTATGTAGTATGTAGTATAGAAGTATGTAGTATGTAGTATAGAAGTATGTAGTATGTAGTATGTAGTATAGAAGTATGTAGTATGTAGTATAGAAGTATGTAGTATGTAGTATAGAAGTATGTAGTATAGAAGTATGTAGTATAGAAGTCTGTAGTATAGAAGTATGTAGTATGTAGTATAGAAGTATGTAGTATGTAGTATATAAGTGTGTAGTATGTAGTATAGAAGTATGTAGTATGTGGTTTCGAACACAGACTCAGTGTCCCATCTAAACTGCTCTGGTTAAACTAGTAACAGGAAGCTTTCTGTGTGTCGTCTGTTTATTTGAGTTTGTATCTTAAAATTTGGCAAATCCTCGTGAGCTCAGCTGCAGTTCCTCCTTCTCCTTCTAGCAGCTGAACCTGCAGCAGGAAACACTGCAGACAGCAGCTGTGCTCACACCTCTCCTCTCAGGTTTGCTGTTTCCAGGTTGAGCTGACAGATGGCTGGAAATTGAATGTAGAGTGGTGTCTCATAGATGGTGTTTCATAGACAATCTGGCATCGTGTGTTACATCAGACAAACATACGAATCCTGTGAATCTGTGTGTAAGACATTGTTCATAATAAACGTCATCATAATGGAACAACAGATGGTCCAGAAATATGTGTTGAAACTCTCTCACACGTATGAGTTTACTACCTACCTCCTTCCTTCCTTCCTTCCTTCCTTCCTTCCTTCCTACCTAACACCATATCAACTAGTGTGGCATGATCTTACATCCTTAACTTCCTTCCTTCTTTCCTTCCTTCCTACCTAACACCATATCAACTAGTTTGGCATGATCTTACATCCTTCCTTCCTTCCTTCCTTCCTTCCTTCCTTCCTTCCTTCCTTCCTACCTAACACCATATCAACTAGTTTGGCATGATCTTACATCCTTCCTTCCTTCCTTCTTTCCTTCCTTCCTACCTAACACCATATCAACTAGTTTGGCATGATCTTACATCCTTCCTTCCTTCCTTCCTTCCTTCCTACCTAACACCATATCAACTAGTGTGGCATGATCTTACATTATAACTTTTATATTAAATAAAGCTAATGGAATACTATTGTTCTAAATATTACATTTCATCTGGGTAACCATGGAGACCAGGAAACATTTACATTATTAGTATAAGTCCACTTAAATACATGATAAAATATTTATCATTCTTTTGTGGTTACACCATTTGACATTTTCAGGAGCATTCAGTCTTACTTTTGGTAAAAAAAATGGCTGTGAATCTGTGTGTAAGACATTGTTCATAATAAACGTCATCATAATGGAACAACAGATGGTCCAGAAATATGTGTTGAAACTCTCTCACACGTATGAGTTTACTAGAAAATGGAGACTTGGAGACTTTTTTTCATTCCGATTGAATATTTCCAGACAACTGTTTAAATGACGTGATTTATTCCGGTCTGGTGTTTTACATGTGACGTGAATTTAATCAGAACAGCTGTGTGACGAGCTGTTATGAGAAGAAATGCAAATAGAGGTGTGCCATAACGATACTATGATTGGTGGAAGAGGTTCGTGTCCTGGCCTGTGATTGGCTGCAGCTGGGAGCCACCTGCTATAAAAGAGCCAAGATGGCGGCGGCCGCCTGGTGGCAGCAGGCAGTTTCCTGTCCTCCTCCTCCTCTCCCAATCGGCCACACGGCTGCTCTGTCTTGGTTTTGAGAGTAGATATAGTTTGGATAGTTTATGTTGAGTAGTCAGGGTGGACTGCCAGTGCTGTTCATCTTGTTTTCTCTTGTTTACTTAGTTAGGGAGTTAAGTTCTTCTTGTTTTCTTAGAGCAAGTTTCTTATTTTCTAGATAGAATTGTTTTATTTGGTCCACCCTGAAGTTTCAGTTTTGTATTTTATTTATATCTTTAAATGTATTTATTGATTTGTGTAAATACATTTTTTTATACACAACCTAATTTTGATTGTGGCTGGATCTGGAGGACATTGGTCAATCAACCTGTCAATCAGGACGTAGCCACGCCCCTAATGCATACCCTGCTTTATCGTCACATATAAAATCAGGGAGGCCAAAATGTCCCAAATGAACATCATACTGCATTGAAGAAGGCTTTAAACTAGCGATTGAGACCATAAACACATTTTGAAAACGTTTACTGAGGTTAGAAATCAAGTGAGAAGTTGGTGAATTCTCCATTGACTTGTATAGAGACGGTCGCCCCCTGGTGGCCTTTTGATAGAATGCAGCTCTAAGTTACTTCCTGGTTGAAGTTTCAGAGGACCAGAACTCCCCACCTGAAACAAACACGTGATTGACGAAAGACGGAGATCAGTCAGCTGATCAGTTATTTTAGCTAACTCCGGTACATTTACATTTTAATTGAAATTGTCATGAATGTACACTGTCCCCTTTTAAATAAACAAATAAATAAGTCAGGAAACGTCACTTTGTATTTAGGCTGCGTCAAGGCGGAGCATGAGCAAAAAGAACGCAGTGAGGCAACTTTACGTTACCTTTGATTGTTTTGGGAAAAGAAATATTATTCCTCTCTGAAACCCAATGAAACTCCACGCCTGTTTATTCTGATTGAGGTGTTTATACGGAGCCTTTCCATTCTGTTTGTGCTTCTAAATCGATTCTTATCTGAATATTAGGCTCCATGTAAACCCAGCTAATGATTCATAGTTACAAGATGAAGCCTCCTTTGTTTTTCCCTTTGCTGAATTCATAGCACTATATCCACACAATATGAGTAATAGAAGTACACACACACACACACACACACACACACACACACACACACACACACACACACACACACACACACACACACAGTATATCTGGTTCAGTGAGATAACGTTGCTGTGAAATCTAAAGTATCAATCAGAGCAAACTTCGTGTTATCAGTGTAGAGATTGTTTCACACACACAACAGGATGTCAATAACAGAGCCTCCACTTAACTGAGAGGTGACTCAGTGCTGATTAACTGTGTGTAAACCCGACTACACACTGATATATGTAACATGTTACATACTACAATAAAGTACTAGTACCTCCTAACTGCACTACAGTAAAGTACAAGTACCTCAAACTGTACTGCAGTAAAGTACTAGTACCTCAAACTGTACTGCAGTAAAGTACTAGTACCTCAAACTGTACTGCAGTAAAGTACAAGTACCTCTAACTGTACTACAGTAAAGTACAAGTACCTCTAACTGTACTGCAGTAAAGTACTAGTACCTCTAACTGTACTGCAGTAAAGTACAAGTACCTCTAACTGTACTACAGTAAAGTACAAGTACCTCTAACTGTACTGCAGTAAAGTACAAGTACCTCAAACTCTACTACAGTAAAGTACAAGTACCTCTAACTGTACTACGGTAAAGTACTAGTACCTCAAACTGTACTACGGTAAAGTACTAGTACCTCAAACTGTACTGGAGTAAAGTACTAGTACCTCAAACTCTACTACAGTAAAGTACTAGTACCTCAAACTGTACTACAGTCAAGTACTAGTACCTCAAACTGTACTACAGTCAAGTACTAGTACCTCAAACTGTACTACAGTCAAGTACTAGTACCTCAAACTGTACTGCAGTAAAGTACAAGTACCTCAAACTGTACTACAGTAAAGTACTAGTACCTCTAACTGCTGCATTTCAGATGTTCACTTTAAGTTTGACCTATGAATTAAATATAAATTAAATATAAATTAAGTATTTAAGGGGTTTAGATGATATTTTTCTCAGCAGCAGCTTCGGTGAGTAAAAACCAGAATGGTCCTTTAAGTTTTGTTTTCATGTTGCGTGAAGCAGCTTGAACACCGACTCGTTTCTCCTGCCGGATAAAAAATTAATTCATAGCAGCTGAAGCTCTAAATACAAGAGTTTAATTCAAATCTCATGTCACACAGGTTGATTCACTCTCCAAATACTCTCGTCCTTGACGCTTTTCCAGCTCCTGTTGGCGGTTAAAAGTCCCGAGGAGACTGTTAGCTCAGCAAAAGGAAAACCTTGGTCTACGATGTCAGGAGAGCTCATTTATCCGAGCGGTGAGGGAGAAGATGCTGCTCGCCTTGAAACACGCTCGCTTCTCTTTACAGTGCTGCTGCGGTTTCAAGGCTAGAGAGAGAGAGAGAGAGAGAGAGAGAGAGAGGGGGAAGATAAGAGAGCATGGGTGATGAACGCCATCGCAGCACGCTTCCTGCAACATGTCAGCCGACTGCTTAATAACTTTGTTTCTTCAATATTTTACAGAGCGAGAGCAGAAAGTGACAGAGAGGACTTCCTGCTCTCAGATCAATTATCGTTCCTCATTCCTCAGAGACGCCGATATTTACCTGATGACCTACCCACAACTTATGGGCTTATTTAATGTATTATACAAGGCAGAGAAGATGAGATCATATTTATATATTACCTCATACATAATGCAAATGTGTTTTTATATATTTACCATATTGTGTGTAAATCTGCAGATCTCTATTCATTAACACTAAGGCTGTCAATCTTCCTCTATAATCCCATTCATGATCATTTTTAATATTCAAATCATATTCTAACTTTTAATAGGTCATAAATGTATTTCTAAAAAAGGTGTAAAAAGCATTTCAACCATTTAGATTTGAATTGTGGAGCTAGGATTAGCATAAACCCGCCCCTGCTGCTGTAGAGGTAGAAATACATTCAGCACACACTACTACTACTACAGTCTACAGTTAGCCAGTTAGCTGAGTTAGCACTACTACTACTACAGTCTACAGTTAGCCAGTTAGCTGAGTTAGCCGCCGAGCTAGCAGCCGAGTTAGCTGCCGAGCTCGCCGCCGAGCTAGCAGCAGAAAGCTCTCAAAGCTAGCGTTCATGTTTCTGGTAGAGGTGGTGACTTTGATTGACAGGTGACACTTGGTAGGGGGCGGGGCTTCAGCGGACTCGGAGGCCACGCCCACAGCGTTTGGGAGCAGAGAAAGAGGCTGATTTTTACACAACTTTGAAGCCTAATTTCATATATTTGGCGATTTTTTTAATCATTCAAATTTGGCAGGGTGGTTAACAACACACTTTTCTGTGGTATGTCAAACTCACAACACATATTTATTCTTACTTTACACAGACTTTAATGAACATGTGCGTCACCACGTCATTAATATGCACAACACGTATGCAAACCAACCATCAAATGATAATAATGATAAAAAATCCCATATTTAATAATGAAAAGCCAAACATCAATTAACAAAAACACATTTTAATTAAAGAAAAGCTAATTATAAATAGACAGGTCAAACAATAATGAATACAAGAATTCAGAAAAGATCCTCCACACTATTTAACTCCATCCTTTTTTTTTTTATTATTATCTCAATTTCTGTCTCAGCTTTAGTTATGCTAATGTGTTATTTGCAGTTTGGATTTTTACATTTATCCTCATGAATATTAATAACTTCATGATGTAATTTGTTATTTGAAGAGTGCGAGTTTTAAATCATTAAACACTGTGTCTTATTACCGTAATCACCTCCGACAACCAATCAAACTTCACTTTACATTAATGTAATCTTTGTAATGATTCGGAGATAAATGTTAATTCAGTGTCTGACTTAACCCTTAAACAGACAACGTGCACCAGGAGATACAGACTCTTTAACCTTCCTGTTGTCCTCCCAGGTCCTTCCTCTGTCCTTCCTTCCTTCCTTCCTTCATCTGTCCTTCCTTCCTTCCTTCATCTGTCCTTCCTTCCTTCCTTCCTTCCTCTGTCCTTCCTTCCTTCCTTCATCTGTCCTTCCTTCCTTCCTTCCTTCCTCAGATCTAAGTTCAGCTGTTAGGGTAAATGTTCCCTCCTTCTGTCCTTTCTTCCTTCCTTCATCTGTCCTTCCTTTTTTTCTTCCTTCCTCCCTCCCTCCCTCCCTCCCTTCCTTCCTCCCTCCCTCCCTTCCTTCCTCCCTCATTTCCTTCCTTCTTCCTCCCTCCTTCCTTTCCTTCCTTCTTCCTCCCTTCCTTCCCTTCCTCCCTCCTTTCCTTCCTTCTTCCCTCCTTTCCTTTCCTTCCTACCTTCCTTCCTTCCTTCCTCCGTCCTTCCTTTCCTTCCTTCTTCCTCCCTTGCTTCCCTTCCTTCCTTCTTCCCTCCTTTCCTTCCTTTCTTCTTTCCTTCCTTCCTTCCTTACTTTAGGTGCAAATGACATAACTAGTAAGGCCTGTTTAAGGGTTAAACGATAAATATGGTCTCAGTCTCTTCTGCTGCTGCTGCTCCTGAGTTACAGTCTCTTAATAACAGAACATTATAAAGCCACAGCGAGGTTGACCTTTGACGTTTTGGATATAAAATGTCACTACTTTATCATTTTATCCCAATAAGACATTTATGTGAAACTCTGACCTTTTAAAACAGTCATTAAAAGCAGTAATTAAAACACTGCCTGTAATGTTCTTTATAATGATCCTGATGAAGGCCGCTAGCTGAAACATGTTGGTTTATTTGACCGAAGCCTAATCAGGTCATCCGTGAGGCCAAGTGGATGTTTGTGCCAAATTTTGAAGGAATTCCCTCAAAGCGTCTTTGAGATATCGTGTTTATGAGAATGTGACGGACGTATAGATGGAAGGAAGGAAGGAAGGAAGGAAGGAAATAAGAAGGGAAGGAAGGAAGGAAATAAGAAGAGAAGGAAGGAAGGAAATAAGAAGGGAACGAACGAAGGAAGGAAGGAAGGACAGATGGAAGGACAGACAGAGGGAAGGAAGGAAGGAAGGAAGGAAATAAGAAGGGAAGGAAGGAAGGACAGAGGAAAGGAATGAAGGAAGGACAGACAGATGGAAGAAGGGAAGGAAGGAAATAAGAAGGGAGGGAAAGAAATAAGAAGGACAGGAAGGAAAGATGGGAGGAAGGAATGAGGGAAGGAATGAAGGAAGGAAATGAGAAGGGAAGGAAGGAAGGAAATAAGAAGGGAAGGAAGGAAGGAAATAAGAAGGGAAGGAAGGAATGAAATAGGAAGGAAGGAAATAAGAAGGAAAGGAAGGAAGGAATGAATGAAGGAAGGAATGAAATAAGAAAATAAGAAGGGAAGGAAGGAAGGAAATAAGAAAATAAGAAGGGAAGGAAGGAAGGAAATAAGAAGAGAAGGAAGGAAGGAAGGAAATAAGAAGGGAAAGAAGGAAGGAAGGAAGGACAGATGGAAGGACAGACAGAGGGAAGGAAGGAAGGAAGGACAGATGGAAGGACAGACAGAGGGAAGGAAGGAAGGAAGGAAATAAGAAGGGAAGGAAGGGGAAGGTAGATAACAAAACAAAAACAAAAAAAAAATATATATATATAGGTTGGGTATGTGGTCATGTGACTTGTCCCTGCCTGGAATCTGATCCATGTCTAATTGATATGACATATTGACTTTCTTCTTATTTAAAATGTCAAAAATGCAGATGTGTAGCAACAATTATGAAACTTACCAATTGATCCACATAGATCGAACAGAATACATCGAAAGACGTTAAGGTTAAGCGCCAGAAAAGTTTCCTTGATCACGCCAGTGAGTGGGCGTCGGTCCTCACGTGTCAGGTCCCCCGTTTCTCTACCCTCTTTGACAGGGAGGTCTGAGGTGTTTGGAGTCCCAGGCTCCAGCTGTACAGTGTCACACCGCGGTGAGGTTTGTCTTGTCCTGGGTTTTTGTCTCGTGACTTCCTGTTTTATTTTGAAAATTAACTCTCCTCTCGTTTCAGGTCACTTGCCCTTCCTCATGTGTCACCGGTCTGATTGTCATTCCTGATTGTGTCCACCTGTTCCCCATTACCCTCATGTGTTTTATAGTCTGCGTCTTCCCTTGTCTTGTGCCAGAGTGTCTCGTCCCATCGTGCACCCCAGCCAGTCACCTCAGCCCATGATAGTTCACAGCCTTGTTTTGTCAAGTAAGCCAGTGGTTTTGCCTCCTTGTGAGAGATTTTTGTTTGTTATTATTTCATAGTCATAGTGTAGGACCTGTTTAGTTTCTTAGAGTTTTTGTTTTCCTCCTAGTGGAGTGATTTTCTGTTTCTTTTGTCCTTTAGTTTTATCGGCCTTTTTTCCCTCCTTGTTAGGAGTGTTTTTTGTTTCTAGAAAGTATTATTCCCTGTTTATTTTTTGTCACCCCGTCAGGGAGTTTTTGTTACAATTAAAGTCTGCCTAACCGTCAGCCTCTGCATCTGAGTCCTCATTTTCGTCCAGGTCTGACATACAGACTTTAACCTGCAGAGTCCGCTGAGTCCCAAACGCCGGCTCACGGGTGATCCTGCCGACAACGCCAACTGTTCTGGCAATATTTATTTATCAAAAAGTACAAAGCTGCAGACGGACTCCTTGCTGTCTCAAGCGTGAGATGGCACAGCGAGCCCGGGGCAGAGGAAACAGTCAGATTATATACAATACATTATCTTGTGAAAGCATGACCTTGTTCTACCATCAGAACAATGTCATCACAATAGTCACAATAGTCATCACATGTATACACAATCAGGACAATGGTTAGTCAGTAGATTATAACATACATGATGTTCAGTCAAAGTTCAATGATGTTCACTAAATCAGCATTTCATGTCATGGTCAGACACACACATACATCTAATCATATAACATAACTACTCATTTGATCAGAGAAGATGAATAATAAGAATTCCCATTACACCCCCTTTAGTCTATCTGTGCATTTAGTGAAGTCTAACCTGCACATGCTGCTGTTTAAACCACACAAGCCTCCTGCTGTTTAAATGCTCGGAGCTTATTAACTGTATCTGTATCGATGGATCAGGCTCTCGGGTCTATCTGAGGCTAATTACTGACAGACTCCTCCTCGCTCGCTGTGGTGTGCAGAGACATGAAATCAATCGATCGATATATATACAAACATGTGGAGCAGCAGACAATAAAACTTTTCAGGTTCAGCAACTTTTGGAGACGCTAAACGAAGGTCAGAGTCACTGTCGGATCGTTTATCTCTCGGTTGCCATGACAACATGTTCCTCAGAGGATGAATCCATACTGACTTGGGTGAAAGTAATGGAGCTTTTCCACTACACAGTTCTAGCTTGACTCGGCTCGGTTTGGTACCAGGAACCTTTTCTATTACTATAGTTCCTCCTCAACGTGAGCTGGTCGTCATAGCAACGCTCCGTTAAACTGCCGTGACTTCGTTTTCTACGCAACACAAACACATAACCAATGGAGGACATGTAGGTGATGGTGTACTTCCTTCCTTCCATCTGTCCTTCCTCCCTACCTTCCTTTTATCATTTTTTTCATTCCTTCCATCTGTCCTTCCTTCCTCCCTTCCTTCCTTCCTTCCTTCCTTCCTTCCTTCCTTCCCTCTCTCCTTCCTGTCTTCTTTTAAATTAGGGGAGTCAAACTCATATTCATTCAAGGGCCACATACAGACCAATTTGATCTCATGTGGAAGGAAGAAAGGAAGGAAGGAAAGAGAGACAAAAGGAAAGAGAGAAGGAAGGAAGGAAGGAAGGAAGGACAGATGGAAGGAATGAAAAAAATGATAAAAGGAAGGTAGGGAGGAAGGACAGATGGAAGGAAGGAAGGAAAGAATGAAGAAAGGAAAAAAGGAAGGTAGGAAGGGCAGATGGAAGGCAGGAAGAAAGGAATGAAGAAAGGAAAAAAGGAAGGTAGGAAGGACAGATGGAAGGCAGGAAGAAAGGAATGAAGAAAGGAAAAAAGGAAGGTAGGAAGGAAGGACAGATGGAAGGAAGGGCAGAAGGAAGAAAGGAAGGAAGGAAAAGAACACAGAAAGGAAAGTGGACCCGGATCGCACCCCTCAGCGGGCCGGTTCTGGCCCACGGGCCGCATGTTTGACGCCCCTGGCTTAAATATTCAGAATAAAGCCACAGAGACACAAAGCTGCTGCTGCTGTTGTTCCAGATGTGCCGCTCATACAGAAACTTATTGACTCTCTCAGCGGGAGACGGAGATGTAGAAACGACAACTCGGCGGCTCAGAGGATTAACGTAGATTTGGTTGGTTTTCCCGTCAGTCTGAGTCTGGATTAGTTTCAAAGGAGCTCACATGAAAAACATCAGCTTTTGTTCCGTTACGTAATCTCATGTCACAAACTCTCATTTATACCTAATGTGGTGTCACTGACACTGTGATCGGCAAATATAATGATTTAATAATATAATCAGAGTCTAAGAGTTTTATTTCTATTGTATTAAAGAGTGTGGGTAATCATTTAGTTTTACTATAATCTTAACCCTCCTGTTGTCCTCAGGTCAAGGAAGGACAGGAGGAAGGACAGAAGGAAGGACAGAAGGAAGGACAGGAGGAAGGAAGGAAAGGAGTAAGGATGAAAAGAGGAAGGAGTTTAGGAGAGAAGGAAGGAAGGAAGGAAGGAAAGGAGTAAGGATGAAAAGAGGAAGGCAGGATGGAGGGAGGGAGGAATTTAGGAGAGAAGGAAGGACGGGAGGAAGGAAGGAAAGGAGTAAGGAGGGATGGAGGGAGGGAGGGAAGGTAATATATATATAATATTATAATCAGAGTTTAAGAGTTTTATTTCTATTGTGTTAGAGTGTGTGATAATTTAGTTTTACTATAATCTTAACCCTCCAGTTGTCCTCAGGTCAAGGAAGGACAGGAGGAAGGAAGGAAGGAAGGAAGGAATGAAGGAAGGAAAGGAGTAAGGAGGGATGGAGGGAGGGAGGGAGGGAGGGAAGGAAGGAAGGAAGAAGGAAGGAAGGAAGGAAGGAAAGTAGTAATGACGAATAGAGGAAGGAATTTAGGAGAGAAGGGAGGAAGGAAAGGAGTAAGGAGGGATGGAGGGAGGGAGGAAAGGAGTAAGGAGGGATGGAGGGAGGGAGGAAAGGAAGAAGGAAGGGAAGTAGTAATGATGAAAAGAGGAAGGAATTTAGGAGAGAAGGAAGGAAGGAAAGTAGTGAGGATGAAATTATTATTATTATTGTTTATTTTATTATATTATCATTATTTTATTCTATTTTATTTTATTATTATTATTATTTATTTTATTTTTTATTTTGTATTTTTTTATTCTATTTTATTATTATTATTGTTATTATTATTAATGTTTTTATTTTTATTTTTTTTTCTCTTCTAATTTATTCTTGGTTATTGGTATTTTTTTTTTTTTTTTCTTTGGTGTTTAGATGTTTGTGAAGGAAAAGTTTAAACCTTGTTTCTGTGTATTAAAAATCTTAAAATCAATAAAAAATAAGTTTTCTAAAGAGGTTTTGTTTTGAGCAGTGATTTGAATGTGGGCGATGTGCTCAGCTGCTGTGGAACGATGGAGCTGAAGTCAATGAACAACAATGTGATGTATGAGTCCTTTTTATCCAGGTGTGTTAATGCAGTAGCTACACCGTCCTCTGTGGGTCTGCTGGTTCGATAAGCATATCGGTGAAGATCCATGGTGGGTGGCAGAATGCTGTTAATGTGCTGCATGATCAGTCTCTCAAAACACTTCATTAAGACCGAGGTTATATAGAGCCGGGCGTTGGTGCTCGATAACTTTAAAGTATCGACCGATAAAAATCGATACCAAGTAGTATCGAAATGTCTCCCGTCAAACGATACCTGCAAACGATCCTTGTTGCACCTAGAGTGAGAACATAGTGGGCTCATTGGGAAAAGGGTTTCATCAAGAGCAGATAGAATATGCTAGGTATAGCTAGAAAATATGACTATTTGTATGGATTGCTCACAGCCAATCACATGCAATTTAATGCAGGTGGGGAGTTCTGGTCCTCTGAAATGAAGCCAACCAGGAAGTAACTTAGAGCTGCATTCTATCAAAAGGCCACCAGGGGGCGACCGTCTCTATACAAGTCAATGGAGAATTCACCAACTTCTCACTTGATTTCTAACCTCAGTAAACGTTTTCAAAATGTGTTTATGGTCTCAATCGCTAGTTTAAAGCCTTCTTCAATGCAGTATGATGTTCATTTGGGACATTTTGGCCTCCCTGATTTTATATGTGACGATAAAGCAGGGTATGCATTAGGGCGTGGCTACGTCCTGATTGACAGGTTGACTGACCAATGTCCTCGAGATCCAGCCCTCGTAACCATAGCAACCTCCCCGCTCCGCCCATGACTCCGCCTCATGCCCATATAAGTAGAATCTGTGATTTTATTTTTCCCAGCATGCACCTGAAATTTTCAAGATGGCGCTGCCTAGATTAGAAACTACTGGCTTCCGAGCAGCAGTCCACAAACCAATGGGTGTCATCACGGATGTTACGTCCATTTCTTTTATACAGTCTATGGATTTAATGCAACAATATTAATAATTTGAAGACTTGAGTAAAAATCTAATCATTTAGATGTGGAGGATTGGTGGCATTTCGTTCAATTTAATGCTTCTAATCACATGATGGGTAATGAAGTACTCAGTTGGTATCAGTGTCACTTTTAAGGTAGATGGATTAATGCTGGTATAATATTTAAATGATACCCAGCCCTAGTGTTACAGCTATGAGGTTATAGTCATTGAGGCATTTCTTTGGCACAGATATGAAGGTGGCAGACTTGAGGCACTTTCCGATGACGGTTGCCTGTTGCAGAGAAATGTTAAAGCTGTCTCTGAAGACATTTTTCAGCTGCTCTGCACAGTCCCTGAGCAGCCGTCCAGGTATGTTATCTGGCCCTGCAGCTTTACGGAGGTTGATCTGGGACAGAACTCTCCTCACACAGGGCGAGACATAGCTCTTAGTGTCTGTGGCCTCAAACCGTCATTCAGCTGGTTGGGGAGGAAAGCCGTGCATCCTCCAATATTTCACTGCTGAATTCATCTTTATTCTTCTTTCTGTGGCAAACGACTGCAATGATAGTGATAATAATGACCACAAACATGCTGACAACTGCTCGCTGCTGCTATGTAGAAACACAGTTTTTATCCTACAGCCATTACCACACTCAATACTGCTAATTAATACTATTTACAACTGACTGCAACAGGGCTGTGCAATGACAGGATGTAACAGTATGTGGGTATACTTGGGCTGTTTTTATGTATTTTATGTTTTATGTATAGTATTTATTGATTATCTTTTCCTTTCATTTTTATTTATGAATGATGTACTGACTGGTGAGCACTTTAAAATTTCTTTGTACTTGTGACAATGACAATAAAGGGTCTATCTATCTATCTATCGGCGCTTTTCCACTACACAGTTCCAGCACGACTCGGCTCGACTCGACTAGGGATAGTACCTGGTACCTGGTACTTTTTTAGTACCTGCTCTGCTGAGGTTCCAAGCGAGCCGAGCCGATACTAAATGTGACGTCGACAGACTGCCGGCCTCTGATTGGGCAGAAGAGTTGTCGCTGGAAGAGTCATGAGCCGTCCCACACAATAATCAAAATACCAGCAACAGCATTACAGCCATACGGCTCAGTTTTGTTGCTTTGTGTGTGACAGAAAGACACATACAGCAGCAAGTACACCATCGCCTCCATGTCCTTCATTGTTTACGTGTTTGTGTCGCGTAGAAAACAAAGTCACAGCAGTTTCGCGGAGCCGTTGCTATGACGACCCCGCCCACGTTGAGTAGGTACCTTTTTGTAATGGAAAAGGTCGTTCCTGGAACCGAATCGAGTCGAGTAGTGCTGGAACTGTGTAGTGGAAAAGCGCCATATCTATCTATCTATCTGTCTGTCTGTCTGTCTGTCTATATATCTGTAGTTCATGGTCAGTGGTGTGGTGATATGAAGTATAAGCTCACACTTCTCCACACCAACAACACCACGATCGTTCTCTGTGGTCTCATCTAAATACTAGTCACCTCCTGTAGTTTAACCAAATGCATTACGAGGCACCATCTGGTTCCCTCTTGTCTTTGACCATCTGTAATCCCAAGAAAGGAGGAGAGACTTTATGAGGATCTACATATCAGGCTCAGATCTTTTCCTGCCAAAGCTTCACCTCTCATCTAACATACTAGCTTGCTCTGTCTCTCCATTACTGACAGGATAATGTTTTAGATCCTGAGAAGAGGTACATTTTTCACCTTGCATCAGTATCTGTAAGATCTCAGTGATACTTACTGAAGCAATGTCATTTTGGGGGATCATGAGATGCACATTGGATCCTTACCCTTTAAAGGATCATATAAATGATGATGCATCATGCCTCCACTGGACCAGATAATGAGCTTGTCAACCTGCTCTGGTTTAATTTAGAGGCACGATGTTCCACTCGGTCTCTGCCGCTCATCAGAAGCAAAACTCACATTTAAGGGCAGTGGCATGCACAGA
Source organism: Scomber japonicus (assembly GCF_027409825.1). Lineage (NCBI taxonomy): Eukaryota > Metazoa > Chordata > Actinopteri > Scombriformes > Scombridae > Scomber > Scomber japonicus. The sequence goes on along the minus strand of NC_070596.1, from coordinate 30,050,158 downwards.
CAGGCGAAAAGAAAAAAAAAGGCACATACAGCACTTTCTCGCCACTGAAGAGGGCACTTTAGTGCGTGTTTTTGTCACCCAAGAGGGCAGTTTCGTGTGTTTTGCCAGCCAGGAGGGCACCTTAGCACGCGTTCTGGCTCTCAAGTGGGCACCTTAGCACCTGTTTTGGCTCCCAAGTGGGCACCTTAGCATGCGTTCTGGCTACCAAGAGGGCACCTTAGCACGCGTTTTGGCTCTCAAGTGGGCACCTTAGCACGCGTTTTGGCTCCCAAGAGGGCACCTTAGCATGCGTTCTGGCTACCAAGAGGGCACCTTAGCACCTGTTTTGGCTCTCAAGTGGGCACCTTAGCACGCGTTTTGGCTCTCAAGTGGGCACCTTAGCATGCGTTTTGGCTCCCAAGAGGGCACCTTAGCACCTGTTTTGGCTCCCAAGAGGGCACCTTAGCATGCGTTCTGGCTACCAAGAGGGCACCTTAGCACCTGTTTTGGCTCTCAAGTGGGCACCTTAGCACGCGTTTTGGCTCTCAAGTGGGCACCTTAGCACGCATTTTGGCTCCCAAGAGGGCACCTTAGCATATGATTTGGCTCCCAAGAGGGCACCTTAGCACCTGTTTTGGCTCCCAAGAGGGCACCTTAGCACATGTTTTGGCTCCCAAGAGGGCACCTTAGCACGTGTTTTGGCTCCCAAGAGGGCACCTTAGCACATGTTTTGGCTCCCAAGAGGGCACCTTAGCATGCGTTCTGGCTACCAAGAGGGCACCTTAGCACCTGTTTTGGCTCCCAAGAGGGCACCTTAGCATGCGTTCTGGCTACCAAGAGGGCACCTTAGCACATGTTTTGGCTCCCAAGAGGGCACCTTAGCATGCGTTCTGGCTACCAAGAGGGCACCTTAGCATGCGTTTTAGCTCCCAAGAGGGCACCTTAGCACCTGTTTTGGCTCCCAAGAGGGCACCTTAGCATGCGTTTTAGCTCCCAAGAGGGCACCTTAGCACGCATTTTGGCTCCCAAGAGGGCACCTTAGCACATGTTTTGGCTCCCAAGAGGGCACCTAGCACGCGTTTTGGCTCCCAAGAGGGCACCTTAGCACGCGTTTTGGCACCCAAGAGGGCACCTTAGCACATGTTTTGGCTCCCAAGAGGGCACCTTAGCATGCGTTTTGGCTCTCAAAAGGGCGCCCTAGCACGCATTTTGGCTCCCAAGAGGGCAGTTTAGTGTGTTTTGCCAACCAGGAGGGCACCTTATCATGCATTCTGGCTCCAAAGAGGGCACCTTAGCACGCGTTCTGGCTCCCGAGAGGGCACCTTAGCATAAACGACTGCCCCCCCTGCCCTCCCTGCCCCCCCTTGTGCACACCACTGTTTAAGGGTCACACTTCAATCTCTAACCACATTATAGTTACTTTATATGTGAGATTATTTCTAGAGCACATGATGGTCATGTGGTGGAAAGGTGAAATATTCCCATGATGAGTAAAAAGCCACAGCTCAAACTCTGCTGTTAGATATATTGAGCTTATGGGGGTTGGTGGGAGACAGTGTTGGTATTTGGATTATTGGGGATGGGCTGCAGCTTCTGGCTCACTGTGTGGGCTGCTCTGCAAAATAAAAGCCCAATATCATCAGGTTTGGGTATAGCACATAACAAAATGTCTAAAAAATAGACTCAGTTTGTTGTTTGTCAGTTGAAGCTCATCGGTTGCTTCAGCTTGTGTACATTTAGGGTTGGGAAGGTCACTGTGGAGATGTAATAGATTACTAGTTACTCTATTTAAAATGTAATCAGTAATGTAACTATTTCAATGACTTCATCAAAGTAATGTAACTTATTACATTTGATGACTTTTCTCATTTTCTAACCAATGTTTTCAGCTGTTAGGGTAAATGTTCCCTCCTTCTGTCCTTCTTTCAATCCTTCCTTCCTTCCTAAGACCTAAGATCAGCTGTTAGGGTAAATGTTCCCTCCTTCTGTCCTTCTTTCAATCCTTCCTTCCTTCCTAAGACCTAAGATCAGCTGTTAAGGTAATTCTTCCTTCCTTCCTTCCTTCCTTAGATCAGCTGTTAGGGTAAATGTTCCCTCCTTCTGTCCGTCCTTCCTTCCTTCCTTCTGTCTTTCCTTCCTTCCTTCCTTCTTTCCTAAGATCTAAGATCAGTTGTTAGGGTAAATGTTCCCTCCATCTGTCCTTCCTTCCTACCTTCCTTCCTAAGTCCAACTGTTAGTGTAAATGTTCCCATTAAGCACCAAAATCTAAGCTCAGCTGTGTTTCATGGATACTGACATGATGATTTATAAGGGAGATAATTTCTTATAAAGCAACATTTATCTCTCATTTACTTGAGTTTCTGTCTCCTCTGTTACTGCAGTGTGAAGAATAGATTATTGATGGTGTTATACTGACATCTGGTGGCCGCGGCTGGAATAACATGTAAACTCTGAACATAACCTCAGAGTCCAGAGTCCAGACGCCTCAGGCAAAACATTTACTCTTTTTGACCTTTGACCCAGAGATTCATGTAGAAATATGAATCATGCAGGCACATTATAGTCTCAGTTAATCAGAGGATGAGTGTTGAGATCTCCTGTATTTTATTATTATTACTAATAACTCTCATTAAAAGACAAAAAACCAACATTGATTTACTGATGATAAGTTTTATGTGTGTATCAAAGCCTGATTTATCTTATTGCTTTGTGGCTTTTTTGGTTTGTTTTAGATTTAATAGAAATTTAGAACTTAAATAGAAAATAATAATAATTGAAATGTTATTTACAGGATGTGTTCTTGCTTCATGTGTATGCATTGTGTATTATTGTGTTGAAATGAATTATCACCTTTGTGTAACATGAAGTATGCAAAAAGTGAAGCAGCCTGAAAAAAAAACTGAAGCCTCTGTAGTTCCCAACACACACACGCTTGTTTTTATATCCTTGTGGGGACCCTCATTGATATATGGGTCAGTAACAAATAAGGGTTGACAAGATGAGCAATTCAAAAATATGTTAAAACTATTCTTAATCATCATAACTAAACGTAACTATAACATTGATTTTAAAACTTAATATTAACCCTGAAATTTAAAGTAATGTCCTCGCCAAAAAACCCGGTCCTCTTGAAGATAGTAAAACATGCGCTTACACACACACACGATAAAGAAAAAGCATAATTTATGATGATTAATATAAATAATTCAGTTGTGGTTTCCAGGTCTGTAATTCTGAAATACACAATCACATAAATAAATAGTTAAATATACAAATTAAACAGTAATTTATCGTCATGATTTAGAGCAGAGGTGTCAAACTCATTTTCATTTCAAGGGCCACATACAGACCGATTTCATCTCATGTGGGCCGGATCATTAAAAAGATGGAAGGAAGGAAGGAAGGAAGGAAAGAAGGAAATAAGAAGAAGGGAAGGAAGGAAGGAAGGAAATAAGGAGAAGGGAAGGAAAGAAAAAAGGGAGGAAGGACAGATGGAAGGAAGGAAAGAAAAAAGGGAGGAAGGACAGATGGAAGAAAGGGACTAAGTAAGGACAGAGGGAAGAAAGGAAGGACAGAATGAAGAAAGGAAGGAAGGACAGAAGGAAGGAAGAAAGGACAAAAGGAATAAAGGGAGGAAGGACAGAAGGAAGGAAGGAAGAAAGGACAGAAGGAATAAAGGGAGGAAGGACAGAAGGAAGGAAGAAAGGACAGAAGGAAGAAAGGGAGGAAGGACAGATGGAAGGAAGGAAGGACAAAAGGAAGAAAGGGAGGAAGGACAGATGGAAGAAAGGGAGGAAGGAAGAAAGGAAGGAAGGAAGGAACAAAGAAAAGAAAAGAGGAAGGTAGGAAGGACAGATGGAATTATAAAAGAACACAGGAAGGAAAGTGGGCCGGATTGAACCCCTCGGCGGCCCGCTTATGGCCCACGGGCCTCATGTTTGACACCCCTGATTCAGAGTAACAGTCAGAATGTGTTTTGTTATATATTTTAAATTAATTAATGTATATGATGAGGAAGGAAGTGAATCAGCTGATAAATGAGAGACGAGACATCCGAGCAGCAGCCATTAACTTATTTATTATATTGAATTTTACGAAAAAGTAAAAGCAAACACTTGAATAAACAGTATTGTACATTTTTAGTCTGTTATCCTATGGTTTCTGGTTTCTGGTTCTGTGGTGTTGGTTTTTGAAAAGCATCCCACTGTACACAAGGCTGATGACATTTTACAACCTTTTTTTTTTTTTAATTTTTTTTTTATTTCTCCATTTTTCTTTTTTTTCCTCCACTTTTTAAAAACACCCAAAAGCAGACGACGTGGACGCTCCGGCGCTTGGAAACGCTCTGGAGTAAGGCGGACACAGGAAGTGTGGACACGACCCCTTCACTTGCCTTTGCTGATGCAGGGAAATCATAAGACCCAGACTTTTTTTTTTTTCTTTTTTTTTTACTAGTACGCAGAGATGGAGGGATAAAGGGAAGCGAGAAGGGAAAGAGAAGAAGAAGAAGAAGAATACAAAAACTGATCATCAGCCATGTTTGCTTTCTGTGGGTTCTCAGACTCCAGAGTCTGGCGTCGTGTCTCTGTACACTATTAAACCGACATGCAACTCAGTAAAGCAAAGAGCTTCAAACAGACAGGAGGGCTAACTCCGACAGCTAACTCGGACAGCTATTTTTAACTTTTATCGTATCTGCTGAATTTTACACCTGAAAGAAAGAAGAAGAAAAAAACCTATTAAAGAGGAAATTCTGGGATTTTTCTCATAAATCGAGTCCCATTCTATTGTGCCGATTTTTACACTTGTTAGCTCTGTTTGGGAAATTCGTGAAAACGCGATGTTAGCATACAGCTTTCGGAAATACGCTTGTCGTTCATGTCGTACGGGATCGACCACCATGAATGACTAATGACACTTTTTAAAAAAGGGAAACTGGTATTTTTCCCGTTCTGACTACGAGTCACGCTAATTTTGAACTTGTCAGCTCTGTTTGGGAAATTCGTGAAAACGCGACATTAACAAACAGCTTTTGGGAATAAACTTCAGCTTGACAGAAATCCTTTTAAATGCTTGCGTCCGATGCCTCGTTCACGTCGTACGGGATAGACCGACATGTTTACGACTTTTATTTAACATCACGTAACAACTCAAGACTGTTGTACGAAGTTGAAAATAGTGTAGTGTTTAACGTGTTCAGTAAAAATGACGTTTGCGTTTTTTCCCAGACACTTACGAATCTTGTACGAACTTAGAAACCTTAAGATTTGGATGTTTAAGCGATTTTTAAGTCAGGATGTCGTAATTATGACCAGACGCTAACTCGCCGGCTAACTTAACGAACCTCACACACAGCGGCTGATTATCAGGAGAATTAAATACGAAGATGATTGCGAGTTATTTAACTTTGATAGTCAACGTACGAATTCTAACTGAACTTTTATAAACCGAGACGAAGAAGAAAAGACAGTTTTGGTCCAAAGTAACAACATTAACCGTCTCTACAAAGCTATCGCAGCCTTTTACGACATTTCTGTAATAACTGTTGAATCATGTTATATACGAGAGAATTGATATTTAGTTTAGCTAGCCGGCAAATTTTACATTTATTTAAGATTTTAAGACGAAAATCCTCAATGATTTCTGTAAAATTAAAGTTTATTTCTGCTGTTTTGTCTTTTTAAATAATATTTAACATTAAGTCACGTTTCCCAAATCTTCAAAAATCTCCCAAAAATAGACTTCAAGTGTAAAAATCGGCCACTTTTTTTAATGACTCATATAGAAAAACCCCAGATTCCTCCTTTTAAACTGTGCATCTCGGCCGCTTGTAACTGTGGAAACCAAGTCGATTGGATTTTCTTATTAAAAATCAAGGCATCTCCTAACACTTTTTGTTTCAATCCCGTCAGCTGAGACAAAAAAAAAAAAGCCGACGGCGACACAAATGTGATGTAAAAACATTTAATCGATAATAATAATGACGACAGATTAAATGAGGTGATTGGAGAGAGACAGATTTTTTTTTTTTAATGTGTGTGTTTCTTTAAACCGCTTTAACTTTGCACCAAAAGATGAAACCCGTGCAGTTTTTAGGCCAGATATCATAAATATAATACAGTGGTTATCTTTAACCTTCACTGACACTATATAGCACTACATATTATTATAATTATAGTACTTGAAAACCTTTGTTCTGGATGAACTAATCCATGTCAGCAAAAAAAGAAAAAGACAGAAAAAAAAAAAAAAAAAAAAAAATGAAGCCTACAAAATGGACATCAAATAAAAATCTATATCTTCGGTTTTGGAATGGAAATTTCAACAGTAGCAAAGAAAAAAAAAACAAAAAAACATTCACGTTTATTTGACATTTCATGATATTCTACACCTTGCTTCCTGTTCGTATGGCAAGAGAGCAAATATCAATACTTCAAATGTGGACTAAATGATAGAATAGCATGAACTGTAATAAGAGAGGAGTCCACAGTGCTAATCATCGCCCTCTGAGATACCCTGACGGCCCTCTGTATGTATGTGAATGGAGGATGGAGGAAGAGGAAGAGGAAGAGGAGGAAGAGGAAGAGGAAGGGGGGGGGTAAATACGGATATGACCACACATTGAACGTTTGTGTGTGCGTCGGGTAAAGCGGGAAGCCGACAGTGGTTTTAAAGAAGCGGCTGGGTTTGATAAAGGATGATGCGGAGGTGACTGGTGCAGGAGAAGGGAGGAGGATGAGGAAGAGGAAGAGGAAGGGGGAAATTTGAGGGCAGTTCTTGGGGTTTGAGGTGGGGGGTTGGAGGAGGAAGAGGAGGAGGGGAGATCGCAGGATGTTTTTGGCTCCCTCTCCACCCAAAACTTAGAAGGTCTTCCTGTGGATGGCACGCGCTCTGTCTTCTTCGTATTCACGCTTCGACACCCACATCTTCTTAAAGGTGTCCAACGACGCCAAGATGGAGCCGCTGTCAGGAAGGAAAGGAAAGAAGGAAAGGAAGGAAGGGTCAAGATTTACAGGTTTTATTATTATTTAAAAAAGTCACACATAGAGACGGAGAGAAATGAGTTTGTAATTAAAAGATTTATAAATGTGATTTTCCTGTCGACAAATACCACAAAGCTTTATTAATAAGTGTCGTATTCTACAAAGATGCTGTAAATGTCTGAAATGAAAAGAAGCTTTATTTAGAAAAGGCTAAATATGACTTTGCAGTTTTATTGTGTTTTATCTTTTAAAAGGTTTTATAATAGTGGGTTTCTACCTCACCTGACTTTTATTTTACAAATGTGCAAATAAACCAATAAATGCAAATAGATTACTCAGTCAAAGCTCAAACGCTTGAAATCACGCTTAACCCTCCTGTTGTCCTCGAGTCAAGGAAGGAAAGGAGGGAGGAAGGAAGGATGGAAGGGAGGAAGAAAGAAGGAGGGAGGAAGGAAAGGGAGGAGGAAGAAGGAAGGAAGGGAGGGAGGAAGGAAAGGAGGAAGAAGGAAGGAAAGGAGGAAGAAGGAAGGAAAGGAGGAAGAAGGAAGGAGGAAGGAAAGGAGGAAGGAAGGAAGGACGGACGGACGAAAGAAGGTAGGAAGGAAGGTAGGGAGGAAGGAAGGAAAGGAGGGAGGAAAGATGGAAGGGAGGGAGAAAGGACTGAAGGGAGGAAGAAGGAAGGAAGGTAGGACGGAAGGGAGGAAGAAGGAAGGAAGGTAGGACGGAAGGGAGGAAGAAGGAAGGAAGGTAGGACGGACGGAAGGAAGGAAGGTAGGAGGGTTAGGGAGGAAAGAAAGAACAGACGGGTCAATTTGACCTGGGAGGACGACACGAAGGTGTTAAACAAAATCTTGTAAATCTTATTTTTTAAACCACTGAGACTCATTTCTCTCCGTTCATTAATATCTGAACATTAAACTGAGTCATAATTAAACTCTGAAGTCAGGAAACTGGATTCTTACCCGATCCATGTTGAGTAGAGCCTTTCCTGTGGAGCAGAGATCTGAAAAGAGACAAACCGCCATCATTAAAATACACAGTCACAGTGATGAGAGTTTAACAGCAGAGAGGAAGTGAGGGTTAGGGTTAGAGTTAAGTCTAAACTCACCTTGATCTTAACGTCTTTGGGTGCCAGCTTCTTGACTTCAGTTAGTAGTCTTTCTCCAAAACCTGAGAGGAGGAAGGAGAAGAAGGATTCAGTGAGTAATGTTGGGTTGTTTCTGATAGTCGGTCACATTTAGGATCTAGTTCCAGGTGGGTAAGATAATAAAAGCTCAAAATATATAAGTAAGGGATTCAATATTGTATTCAGACTTAATATAAGGAAGGAGGGAAGGAAAGAAGGAGGGAGGGAGGGAGGAAGGACAGAAGGATGGAAAAAAGGGGGATGGAGGAAGGAAGGGAGGAAGGAAAGAAGGAAGGGAGGAAAGAGAGAAGGAGGGAGGGAGAGAAGGACAGAGGAAGGGAGGAAGGGAGGTAGGAAAGGAAGGAGAGAAGGAAGGGAGGAAGGAGGGAGGGAAGGATGGTAGAAGGCAGTAAGGAAGGAAGGGAGGGAGGAAAGAAGGGACAAAGGACAGAAGGATGGAAGACAGGGGGATGGAGGAAGGAAGGAAGGAAAGAAGGAAGGGAGGAAAGAGGAAGGAACGAAAAGAGGAAGGATTTATTAATATTGTGCTAATTTGATTCTTGATTCAGATAAATGTGAATATTTCTTTACAAGCTTCTCAAATTTATTCTACACTGAAAAACTGAACAACTCTGAATATGAAGCTGTGAAGTTTGAAGATGGAGCTCAACTATGTTATATAATGTGTGTTTATAAGAAGGCCTTGAGCTCTCTGAAAGGCTCAATATACATTAAAGGCTGAATTATAAAACACTTTTCTTGGTTATAAAAACAACTGAGAAAAAAAAGAAGAAAAAAATAGTTGAGCAAGAAGAAGAAATGACATGTCTAAGGATGTTTAATTTCAATACTTGGGCTTGTAAAGTGGAATATATGAAGACATCTGTATCAGGGGTGTCAAACATGCGGCCCGGGGGCCAGGTTCGGCCTGCCAAGGGGTGTGATCCGGCCCACTTGCCATCCTTGCCTTCCTACCTTCCCTTTTTTCCTTTCTTCATTCCTTCCTTCCTTCCTTCCTTCCATCTGTCCTTCCTCCCTTTCTTCCTTCTGTTCTTCCTTCCTTCCTTCCTTCCTCCCTTCTGTCTGTCATCCCTACCTTCCCTTTTTCCTTTCTTAGTTCCTTCCTTCTTTCCTTACATCTGTCCTTCCTTCCTTACATCTGTCCTTCCTCCCTTTCTTCCTTACATCTGTCCTTCCTCCCTTCTGTCTGTCATCCCTACCTTCCCTTTTTCCTTTCTTCGTTCCTTCCTTACATCTGTCCTTCCTCCCTTTCTTCCTTCTGTTCTTCCTTCCTCCCTTCCGTCCTCCCTTCTGTCTGTCCTTCCTTCCTTCCTTCCTTCCTTCCTCCCTTCCATCTGTCCTTCCTTCTTTCCTTCCTCCCATCTGTCGGTCCACCCTTCACTGTCTGTCTTTCCTACCTTTCTTCCCTCCTTCCTTTTGCCTGTCTTTCCTTCCTTCCCTTCTTATTTTCTTATTTCCTTCTTTCTTTCTTTCCTTCCTCTCGTCTGTCGGTCCATCCTTCACAGTCTGACTTTCCTACCTTTCTTCCCTCCTTCCTTTTGCCTGTCTTTCCTTCCTTCCCTTCTTATTTCCTTCCTTCCTTCCTTCCTTCCCTTCCATCTTTTTAATGATCCGGCCCACATCAGATCAAATTGGTCTGTATGTGGCCCTTGAATGAAAATGAGTTTGACACCCCTGCTCTATATATTTCAGCTTTTCTCAGTGTGAGCAGCCGATAATGTAATAATACAGACATTAGTTCTTCTATGAGCACCAACCTTTGATCAGTGTCGACCCTCCACACAGCACTATAGTGGAGAAAAGTGTGCGTCGCAGGTCCATGTCAGACTTCTGGATAGCGTAGGCCAAAACCTCGTGGATCCCCGAGCTCTCGTCTCCGATCAGGTCGGGTCTGAACAGCAGCTCTGGAGCGCGGAACCTCGCCGGACCGATCTGTAAAAAACATAAAGACGAGGAGGCGGATTTAATGGAGGAACGAGAGGAAACATTTAACCTGGTTTATAATAACGTTGGTTTTTCTGGACTCACATTCAAAGCGCTTCCATCGGGGAGAACATACTGAGCCTTCTCTGTTTCTAAAGTCTCGTCTTTTTGGGGGTTGAGGGAGAGATAACAGGCTCTCTGTGGAGATAGAAACACATTAGATTAGGTAAAAGTTATTAAAAAGGTTCACATAGAGCTGGGCAACATGGACAAAATCAAATATCACGATATTTTACACCAAATACCTTGATATCCATATTGCAACAATATTGTAGAAATTACTTTTGATGCTTTCACAAAATATTTACACTATGAAATTTATGATAAATAATCATCAGTAATGTGAATTTAATGACAATGTGTGTAAAAGGTAAATAACAGAACAGCTAGAACAGTCTGGTAGGTTCAGAAAATTATATACTTTACTGTAATGCAGCATTTAAAACCAGGACAAGACCCCTTGGTTCTAGCTATGGACTTTATATTGTTCATTTAGTTATATGATGATAAGTTTTTCAATGTCTTCCATTAAGAGGAAAGAGACTGTGTAAGAAGGAGAGACAACTGGAAAACAAAGAGAAAACAAACCTGGATTTGTGTTGATGTTAATTTTGCTGTATGGATGACTTTAAATGAGATTATGTCTGGTTATGGTTTGTATCTCCAGTAGGAGTTTGTGTACAGCATTGTGTGTCTAGAAGACATTGTACAGGATGTGATGTGTGGGAGAAATTGAGTATTTTGATATCAATAAAAAGATCAATATAAACCCCCCCCCAAAAAAAACAGGAAAAGACAACTCTGATGACATTATTACAATATTACGATATCCTAAGACGATATCTTGTCACATATTAACATATTGCCAAGCCCTAGGTTCACATATTAAACTCCTTCCCGCTCATCGTCTCACCTCTTTGATGGTGCGAACCACCTCGAACTCTGCGGAGGTGTTGAAGTTGTAGCCTTCCTTGCGTAGCAGCAGACGGAGGTACCGCGAGACGTCTCTACCAGCGATGTCCACCCGCATGATGGAGTGAGGGATGGCGAAGCCTTCGTAGATCGGCACCACGTGGGTTACGCCGTCTCCGGAGTCCAACACAACACCGGTGGTACGACCTGTAGCGTACCTGTGAGAAACGAGATCACATTTAAAAACAGAGCGTAGAAACAGATTCATTAAGTTGCAGGTTCGATTGATTACAGAGACTTTTCTTGTGAGAACGAAGATGATTTTCAGGTCAATCGAAGTAGCCCAACATCTCTCTCTCTAAGGCCCGATCCCTACTCCCTTCCCTTGGTCCACCTACTTTGTTGTTGACTACTCTCCATTGGTTGTGGTCCCTCCAAACAGAGACACAAGGGGTTGAAATCTTTAAATAGGAAATGGGACGCCACTCATTTTGTCATCAGTAGCTGACGACTGACGTTACGCAAGACACCAACGACGAGGCCATACCGACAAGGATGTACCCGACAGAGAATTCCGGTATTTCCCAACATATTCCAACGGATGTTCAAGTTTTTAGGTGATTACTTGGGAAGATATACTGACGTTTAAAGGCCCAGTTGCCTTGTACATATTGTGTGGACTCAGTTTAAAATAGTTTCTAGGAAAGTCTGTCTACCACTTCATTTGGAGGGCCGTCTGAAGGGTTGGATGCCCACTACCCCTCGATCCCACACAGGTACGGGACACTCTTGCAAAACGTAGGAGTTGGGCTAAGTGGGCAAATTGGGACTGGACCTTAATTATGGAGTACTCTGCTTTAAAGAGATGATTTTAACGCTTAATTTCATGTCAAAGCGTTTCCTCTTTATTTCTGTCACAGTACAGCTGCTCTATGACTCACTCTGGGAACATTTTGTGAGTAAAATTTGTTCCCAAATTGAGACCAACGGGTCGCCTCATGTGGACATTTTGTTGGTAAGGATGAAATCTCCGTGAACAGGTGGCATTTATCAGGCTGAGACCAGAGATATACCTTAAGTTTGTCACATATGTTCAAGTTTTTAGATGATTATTTGTGAAGATATACTGACGTTTAAGGCCCAGTTGGCTTGTACATATTGTGTGGACTCAGTTTGCAATGGTTTCTAGAAAAGTCCTTCTACCACTTCATTTGGAGGGCCCGTCTGAAGGGTTGGATGGCTACTACCCCTCGATCCCACAAAGGTACGGGACACCCTTGCCTACATGGGTGCTTGCAAACATGTAGGTGTTGGGTAAAGTGGGTGAATTGGGACTGGACCTTAATTATGGAGTTCTTTGCTTTAAAAGGAGACAATTTTAATGCTTAACTTAATGTCAAAGCGTTTCCTCTTTATTTCTGTCACAGTACAGATGCTCTGACTGCTTCAGCTCCTCTAATATGACAACTGACGCTTGTAAGTGTGTGCCGGTTTTTAATCTTCTTTTCACTCTGGGAAGATTTTGTGAATAAAACTTGTTCACAAACAGGTCGTCTCATGTGGACATTTTGTTACTAAAGGATGAAATCTCCATGAAGAGGTGACATTTATCAGGCTGAGACCAGAGATTTACCTTAAGTTTGTCACATAAAGCATCGATTATCCACTGAGTCACGTACATTCGCCAACACTTTGAACACTTGTCTTGTATCTGTGACCACTATCTGTTTGATAAAAAGGTCACACTGCTGCCATTAAGTGATGCAAAAGGTCAAGAACAATGTTTAGTTTCTCTTCAGTCCTGGAACATTTTGTGCCACGTTAAACCGGCACTGACAGCACCAAACAGGACAGATTGAGTTTGAGTTTCTGCTGTTTGTAGTAACGTCAACACCATCAGCTGATTCATCTTGTACTTTCACAGATTGGTTTGTGCGTCTTGTATCTTTGTTCTCTTGTTCTTCTTCTTCTGCTGTTTCACTCGTTGTTTTATTCTCCTCTGATCTGGCTGCCTGGATGATTTTTTTGTTTACAATTCTCATTAAAATCTGGACTCGGTACCAAACTCTCAGAGAGACGCCGGCAGCGGGTGAGTCCACCAGCTGCTGGGTGTCAGGGTAGTGAAAGGAGCGAACAGCTGGAGGAATAAATAAATAAATAAATAAATAAATAAATGAATAGATAAATAAACCATGCAGTGATGTGAGCACACTGCTGAGGCAAAATAAACTTCTATTCTGACCCCAATATGTCCAGACTGTGTTCAAGAAGTCAGAAAACCAGTTCTAGCCAGGTCAGCCGTTGAGATCAATACCAGTTGATGTATTTTTTATGCAAACAGACAGTGTAGCAACACATCCACAGACAGAAGCTGGGCAGTGCTGTGTGTACGGCTGATATAATGAGACACAAATAAGACTAAGGTTCAGGAAGTCCTTTGTACCTGCAGCCAACAGGCTTTACAACAATAACATCATTAGATAATCACAGGGGGACTACAATACAGGAAGAGGCAATATGTTTCCTCCTTTTTACAGTCTGACATCGTAATTATTACATATTTATTGAGTTCTTAGGTTGCTTGTTTTTAACTTTGACTCGGTATGAACTACCTGGATTTCCCCAAGGAGATGAATAAAGTATCCATCCATCCATCCATCCACCTACCTACCTACCTACCTACCTACCTACCTATCCATCCATCCACCCCATCCACCCACCCACCCACCCACCCACCCATCTATCTATCTATCCATCCACCCACCCACCCACCCATCTATCTACCCATCCACCCACCCACCCATCTATCTATCCATCCACCCACCCACCTACCTATCTATCTATCTATCTATCTATCTATCCACCCATCTACCCATCTATCTATCTATCTATCTATCTATCCTAATAAACTGGATATTACTACAACTTTCACTCTGTTGATGCACGGGGCTACCATCTTGGATTTTGAGGTTATGGCTGGTGAGGTTCTTCCGATCTTACAAGTAAGAAATCCAACTTCAGGGGTCGGACACTGGGAAGTCCGACTCCCAATGGGAGTGAATGGGACGCAGCAAGACTAACATTTAGGAAATCTATTTTTATCTATCTGTGAATTGATTCAGAATCGTGGGAGATAAGAATTGAGTTTTTTTTCCACCCACTTCCTGTCACAACTCACTGTTTTCTGAAGTCAAACCACTAAAAAAAGATGCAAGATTTTCACATTAAAACATTAAATTTAGCCATTAAAAGAGTTTTAAAAGTTCTTACAAACTGAGCACAGCCTGCATGGAGATGAAGAGAGCGGGAACGTTGAAGGTCTCAAAGAAAACCTCTGCTGCCTTCTCTCTGTTCTTGCTGGGGTTGAGAGGAGCCTCGGTCAGCAGAACAGGATGCTGCAAAAAAAAACCCCACACAACAGATGTTAAAGACGCTCCGATATCAAACGTGTGACTTTATCATCATGTGAGCAAGGTAGAGAGAAGCGAGCTCACCTCTTCGGAGAAAGTCTGCAGCTGCTCTTTGGAGTAAACGTACTGCCAGATCCTCTCCATGTCGTTCCAGTCCTTCACGATGCCGTGCTCCATCGGATATCTCACCGACAACAAGCCCCGATGCTCCTGAGCAACACACAGGAAGAAAAAAAATAATCAACTCTACAGGGGATGCAACAATATTCAATATTTTATCTAACCGTTCAATACACAAAGGCAAACAATACAATACTACAATAATGTTTGCTGTTCAACTTGATTGGATACTGCACTTGTTTGATGTGAAGTATCCAATCCATTACGATAAGTGTTACATTTTTATAATAAGGTGTGTGGTTTGATCATATCTGCGCTTTTAATTATTATTTTTCCCATGCAATATTGCCTTTGCTAGTGTGAGTAGTTTTATATCAGGTATTGAAATTGTACCGTGGCTCAAAAACCGTGATGCATACTGAACCGTGGGAAAACTGTACCGTTGCATCCTTAAACTCTACAGTAAGGCTGCTCAATTAATCGAAATTTGATTGGGATTATGATTTTGGGGCCAAACGATCTCAAAACTAATACATTAAAAAAAATGTTTTTTTTGTAATTTTTCAGTTGTGCAGGGAGGGAGGAAAGAAAGAAAGAAGGTATGAGGGAGGGAGGGAGGGAGGGAGGAAGGAAGGACGGAGGAAAGAAGGAAGGAAGGAAGGAAGGAAGGAAGGAAGGAAGGAAGGAAGGAAGGAAGGAGGGAGGGAGAAAGGAAAAGAGGAATGAAGGAAGGAAAGTAGGAGGGAGGAAGGGAGGGAGGGAGAAAGGAAAAGAGGAATGAAGGAAGGAAAGTAGGAGGGAGGAAGGAAGGAAGGAAAGAAGGGACAGTCAAAACAGACGGGGTCAATTTGACCCTTTAGGACGACACAAGGGTTAAAGTTAAGAGTGTTTTTTGGTACATTAGGGCTTCACAGTTGCTCTGAGACAAAAAGTTTGAGTCACATGCTTGAGAGAGTTTACATCCAGCAGCTGTTTGATTTGAACGGCAGAGCTGCAGAGAGAGAAAGCCTCTGTGGAAAAACACTCACATGACATCCAGGCTGGTGTGAGCTTAGAGGCATGTGAGACACTCTGTGGTCTGATGACGTTATTATTTCTCTTTATTTAGGACATGGGAGTCAAACTCACTTTCGATCTCACATGGGCCGGATCATTAAAAAGATGGAAGGAAGGATCGAAGGAAGGAAGGAAGATAAGACAGGAAGGAAGGAAGGAAAATAGACAGGAAGGAAGGAAGGAAGGAAGGAAGGAAGGAAAATAAGACAGGAAGGAAGGAAAGAAGGGAGAAAAAGAAGGAAGGAAGGAAGGAAGGAAGGAAGGAAAATAAGACAGAAAGGAAGGAAGAAAAAGAAGACATGAAAGAAGGGAGAAAAAGAAGGAAGGTAGGAAGGAAGGAAGGAAGGGAGAAAAAGAAGAGAAAGGAAGGAGGGGAAGATGGAAGAAAAAGAAGAGAAAGGAAGGAGGGGAAGATGGAAGGAAAGAAGACAGAAAGGAAGGAAGGGAAGATGGAAGGAAAGAAGACAGAAAGGAAGGAGGGGAAGAAAAAGAAGACAGAAAGGAAGGAAGGGAAGATGGAAGGAAAGAAGACAGAAAGGAAGGAAGGGAAGATGGAAGGAAAGAAGACAGAAAGGAAGGAAGGGAAGATGGAAGGAAAGAAGACAGAAAGGAAGGAAGGAAGAGAAAGAAGAGAAACGAAGGAGGGGAAGATGGAAGGAAAAGAAGACAGAAAGGAAGGAAGAAAGAAAAAGAAGACAGAAAGGAAGGAAGGGAAGATGGAAGGAAAGAAGACAGAAAGGAAGGAAGGGAAGATGGAAGGAAAGAAGACAGAAAGGAAGGAAGGGAGGAACAAGGAAAGTGGGCCGGATTAGACACCTCGGCGGGCCGGATCTGGCCAACGGGCCGTATGTTTGACATCCCTGATTTAGGACATCATATGAAATAACGCTTCTCTTCTTCTACAAGAGAAGCTGGATTCACCTGTTTGAGGGTCTCACAGTTCAGAAACAGAAAGTGAGTTTATATTTAGGTTCTTTAATTCAGGAGGAGCGATAAGGCAAAATATAGCAGGGAGATCTTATCATGACTCTTTCTCATGTTGGTTTTAAAGACTGAAAAGTAACTCTATTAACTTTATTGTGTAATTAGTTTAGGGCCTCATAAGTAACATAAAAACATAAAACCAATAAAAGGCTCAAATACAATGACATTAAAACATGAGCAGGTGTACAACGCTGCTCTAAAAGTAGTGACAGGTGTGTGCCAGCTTTAACCCTCCTGCTGTCCTCAGGTCAAGGAAGGAAGGAACGAAAGGAGGATGGAAGGAAATGAGGAAGGAGGGAGGAGGGAAAGAAAGGAGTAAAGAGGAAGGAAGGAAAGGAGTAAGGAGGGAGGGAGGAAGGAAGGAAATGAGTAAGGAGGGAGGGAGGAAGGAAGGAAAAGAGTAAGGAGGGAGGGAGGAAGGAAGGAAAAGAGTAAGGAGGGAAGGAGGAAGGAAGGAAAGGAGAGAAGGAAAAGAGGGAGGGAGGAAGGAATGAAGGAACGAAGGAAAGGAGTAAGGAGGGAGGAAGGAATGAAGGAACGAAGGAAAGGAGTAAGGAGGGAGGAAGGAAGGAAGGAAAGGAGGAGGGAGGAAGGAAGAAAGGAGGAAAGGAGGGAGGAAGGAAGGAAGGAGAGAAGGAAAGGAGGAAGGAAATATGGAAGGAGGAGGGAGCAAAGAAAGAGGGGAGATGGGGAAGAATGAAGGAAAAATTACAGAAAGAGGGAGGGAGGAAGGAAGGAAGGAAGGAAGGAAGGAAGGAAGGAAGGAAAGAAGGAACAGTCAAAAGAGACGGGGTCAATTTGACCCGGGAGGACGACAGGAAGGTTAAGCATGATAGAAGTTAGTGCTAGCAGTTAGCCGGCGAGCTAACAGCTAAACAGTGGCTGATTAATCAAACATGGAAGACACTGAAATCTACGATAATGATATTTTTGGCTGGATACCTTTAATGATTGATTGATAACATAATAATAATAATTCAGGTTGTGATGTGAATATAAAGAGTTTAATGCAGCAGAGTATCAGTGTGGCT
Organism: Scomber japonicus; assembly: GCF_027409825.1. NCBI lineage: Eukaryota > Metazoa > Chordata > Actinopteri > Scombriformes > Scombridae > Scomber > Scomber japonicus. Next base: position 30,032,553 of record NC_070596.1, on the reverse strand, counting down.
TTAAAGCTTTAAGTTAAGTTTTTAATGAGTTTAAATAAATCTTTAAATGTGCTGCTGATGAGTTTAAACTCTGCAACTGTAAAATGTTAAAACTCTGATGTTTAAAAGTACAGATTGTTCCTTTCAGCATGAACTGGATTCATTCTTACAGCAGTTTGATTCATAAAATCAACAGCTGTGAATGTGTGAGTGTGTGTGTGTGTGTGTGTGTGTGTGTGTGTGTGTGTGTGTGTGTGTGTGTGTGTGTGTGTGTGTGTGTGTGTTACCTCTGCCTTGGGTCCGATGAACATATCTCCCTCCAAGGCTCCTGCCATCACGCGGACATGCTTGGGACGCCCGACACTGCATCACACACAGACACACACACAGACAGGCAGACAGACACACACACACACAGGCAGACACACACACACACACACACACACACACACACACACACAGACAGACAGAGAAACACACACACACACACACACATAGACACGCAGATAGATAGACACACACACACACACACACACAGAGAAACACACACACACAGAGAGACAGAGAAACACACACACACACACACAGACAGAGAAACACACACACACACACACACACACAGAGACAGAGAAACACACACACACACACGTAGACAGGCAGACAGAGAAACACACACACACACACACACACAGACACACAGAAACACACACAATCAGAGAAACACACACACACACACACACACACACACACTAGAGTCAGAGCTGTAACTTATATTGTTGGAGTCACTTTTCAAACATTTTCAGCTTCTAAAATAATAATAAATTAAATATGTTTCATGTTTAGCCTCAAACAAGCCGAGAGTGTTTCACCACTTTAAACAGAGAACCCTCCTCATGTCCTCTCGGTCCTCTGTGTGTGTGTGTGTGTGTCTGTGTGTGTGTGTGTGTGTGTGTGTGTGTGTGTGTGTGTGTGTGTGTGTTTAAAGGAAGGAAGAACATGAACTGGAACACTCACTAGTTGGGGAAGCAGTATTTGGGGATCTGGTCTCCAGCGAATCCAGCCTTGATCACCCCAGAACCCTGAAACACAGAGACCACAAGAGACCACAAGAGACCACAAGACATCAGAGTCTGAGCTGCTTTAAGAGACGGGGGGGGGGGGGGGGGGGGGGGGGGGGGGGGGTCATGAGACACCGCCAGAGGCCACCGGCAGTCACACACCAGCAGATCCACCAAGACTCCCACACTCTACAGAGACTCTGTCCTGGACCAGAGACCAGACTCTACAGAGACTCTGTCCTGGTCCAGACTCTACAGAGACTCTGTCCTGGTCCAGACTCTACAGAGACTCTGTCCTGGACCAGAGACCAGACTATAAACTGAGTGAAACTGCTATTTCTTTAAAGCTGAAATATAAAATCTAGAAGAGAAACTGTAAAAAGACACCGGTGTTATGTTAAAGTCTGTTTCCATGTTCATTTGTGTCTCTCCTCACTTCAAACTGAGTCACACGGGTATTTCTTTGAAGCTGAAACATAAACGCTACAGAAGAAACTGTTAAAAGAAACAAACAAACTTCAACACAACACCGGTGTTACGTTAAAGTCTGTTTCCGTGTTAATTTGTGCTTCTCTTGACTTCTTTAACTGAAGTCAGAAATCAGAAAACCAGTTATAGTAGATCTGGGCGATATGGACAAAATCAAGTATCACGATATATTTGACCAAATACCTCGATATCCATATCGCAACGATAATGTAGAGATGATTCGATGCTTTCACTAAATATTTACACTATGAAATGTTTGATAAATAATCATCAGTTATGTGGATTTAATGACAACGTGGGTAAAAGGTACAAAACAGAGCAGCTAGAACAGTCTGGTAGGTTCAGAAAATAATATATTTTACTGTAATGCAGCTTTAAAAGCAGGATAAGACACACTGATGACATTGCTATATTACGATATCCAAAATCTAAGACGATATCTAGTCTCATATCACGATATCGATAAATATCAATATATCGCCCTGCCAAGTTCTAGCCCTTCAAAGTAAAACCAGTTCTAGCCCTTCAAAGTAAAACCAGTTCTAGCCCTTCAAAGTAAAACTAGTTCTAGCCCTTCAAAGTAAAACCAGTTCTAGCCCTTCAAAGTAAAACCAGTTCTAGCCCTTCAAAGTAAAACCAGTTCTAACCCTTCAAAGTAAAACCAGTTTGAGCCCTTCAAAGTAAAACCAGTTTGAGCCCTTCAAAGTAAAACCAGTTGACACATAAGTTGGAGTGATTTAATGCTAATAAAACTTTCTCTGTGGTGATGAGCAGCAGTAAACAGACATCTTTTATTTCTACATCAGGTTTTGTGAAGAAGACTTCCTGCAGCTGCTGACAGGAAGTGGCGGAGCGAGGAAGGTGACTTTCAAATTAATGGGACCAAGTTGTGTTCTTATAAAATGTCACAATGTTCAGATTTAATTTAAACAATGTGAGTCAGACTTCCTGGTTTACAGCATCAGTTCTCCTTTAACCTGACTCTGGTGTAAATAGAGACACATTTTACTTTATTATGTTTTATAATCATTTTCAGTATTTAAACAGAATCAACTATTAATCAGCTGTTTTAATAATCTAATAATCAATTCAGTCTTAACATTAGTTGATTTCAGCTCCTCATAATAGAAAATAAACTTTAACTTTATATTAGGGCTGTCAGCGTTAACGTGTTAATCGCGATTAGATTAATGCAATCCATAACTCGTTAATTTTTTTTAATCTCATTTTAATGTAGCAAGCCTTTTTGTCCCTTCTACTCCCCCGTAGACGGCTCCTCTAGCTGTAGCGCTATGCTTTGAAGTGGCCTCCTGCAGTAAACCTACCGCGCTGATGGAAAGTAAGAGAGCTACTGGACTTTTGAACGGCTTGTTTAACTTTAAAACACTTCCAGACGCTTCAGTTGACAAGTCAAAAGTAAAATGCAACCTGTGTCAAACGGAGTTTAACTACCACCGGAGTACGTGGAGTTTGAGTTAGCACCTCCACGCTAAACACCCAGGTGCAGCCAAGCCAGCCTCAGCTCCACCAAAGGACCATTTTGGAGTGTGGGAGTCGCAGCAGAGCCGTGATTGATTCCCAGTTAAGACACTCTGGTAAGAAATGCTTTACATTATGGGCTTAAAACTGCCTTCAAATGGAAAATAACAGGATTTTAAACATGCAATTCAAAACGCCATTAATCGTGATTAACTATGGAAACTCTGCGATTAATCTCGATTAAAAACATTAAATCGTTTGACAGCCCTAGTAAACAGACAGGTGAGCTCCTCATAGACTCACCTGTACATAAAGATTAATATTATCATACTGATCAATACTTTACTCTCCTTCTGTATCTAATATCTTGATTATTAGAGTTTATTACAATTTATGGACATATACCGGTGTTATGCAGAAAACTGTCACCCCTTCTTAAATAAAGTCAACCCTCTCCTGTTAATATAGTGTTATTAGATGGTTTGGGGTTAAGATAAGCTTTGGTGCATTGAAATATAAGCTATTAATATAAAGTGTGATCCTGTTTAAATACTATAAAACATTAAATATAGAGCATTTATGAGCCTTTGCTATGAGACTTCATTTAGATGTTCACTGTATAATAAAATCTATCTTATCTCATCTCTATAGAAACACATTTAAAACAGTTTGAAGCTCTTAGACCAGGGGTGTCAAACATGAGGCCCGTGGGCCAGAACCGGCCCGCCGAGGGGTCCGAACCGGCCCACTTTCCTTCCTGTCTTTTTTTCCTTACTTCCTTCATCTGTCCCTCCATCCTTCCTTCTGTCTTTCCTTCCTCCCTGTCTTTCTTTTTTCCTTCCTTCCTTCCTCCCACCCTTTCTTCCTTCCTTCATTCTGTCCTTCCTTCTGTCCTTCCTTCCTCCCTTTCTTTCTTTTTTCCTTCCTCCCGTCCTTTCTTCCTTCCATCTGTCCTTCCATCCTTCCTTCTGTCTTTCTTCATTCCTTCCTTTCTTCCTTCTGTCTTTCTTCCTTCCTTCCTTTTTTCCTTCCTTTCATCTGTCCTTCCATCGTTCCTTCTGTCCTTCCTTCCTTCATTCTGTCCTTCCTTCCTTCCATCTGTCCTTCCATCCTTCCTTCTGTCTTTCTTCCTTCCTTCTGTCCTTCCATTCTTCCTTCTGTCTTTCTTTTTTCCTTCCTTCCTTTTTTCTTCCTCCCACCCTTTTTTCCTTCCTTCCTTCCATCTGTCCTTCCTTCTGTCCTTCCATCCTTCCTTCTGTCCTTCCTTCCTTCCCTCCATCTTTTTAATGATCCGGCCCACATGAGATCAAATTGGTCTGTATGTGGCCATTGAATGAAAATGAGTTTGACACCTCTGTCTTAGACTGTAACATATTCATGGATTGACCCTCTAATAATAATAATAATAATAATAATAATAATCATCAGATATCTCTACATAACACCGGTGTTATGTCTAAAACTGTCACCCCTTGTTAAACAGTGTCCACCCCCTCCTCTCTTCATACAGTGTTATTAGATGGTTAGACAGTTGGGGGTTAAGATAAGCTCGGGATGTGAGATTAAGCACCTCAGAAGATGATTAGTTGGGGTTTATAGAGGAAGGAGGGACACATATTGATATAACACCGGTGTTACGTTGAAAACCGTCACCCCTCTCAAATAGTGTCCTTCCTCTGCTGTTAATATAGTGGTATGGTGAGATGGTTAGATGGTTAAAACCTGACCTGGAAGAGTTTTATAGTCTTTTTAACTTACTTATTAAGCATGTGGTATTCTTCTAAAGCACTTTATATATTTATTGTTATTTATTGTTCATTTATTATTTATTTATTGTCCTGCCGTTGGTCTGCAGGTTGTGTCTCATTGTCTATTTTAATTTCTGTTTTTTCTGCATGAACAAAATTAAAGTTAAAAGTTGAAGATAAGCTTTTTAATATAACATGAAGCACCTGGTTGGGTTTATAGCGAAAAAGGAAGAAGAAGAAGGAGGAACACATTTCAACGTAACACCGGTGTTATGCAGATATGTGTTCCTCCTCCTTCTTTAAAAACCCAACCAGTCATCTTCTGAGGTGCTTCATCTTATATTAAACCCCCAAAACCTGCTAATCATAACTATAGCCTAACTATGAAACACACAATATTAACATTATTTAAGAAGGGGCGACAGTTTTAGACGTAACACCGGTGTTATGTAGAGATATCCGATTATTATTATTATTATTAGAGGGTCAATCCATGAATATGTTACAGTCTAAGAGCTTCAAACTGTTTTAAATGTGTTTCTATAGAGATGAGATAAGATAGATTTTATTATACAGTGAACATCTAAATGAAGTCTCATAGCAAAGGCTCATAAATGCTCTATATTTAATGTTTTATAGTATTTAAACAGGATCACACTTTATATTAATAGCTTATATTTCAATGCACCAAGCTCATCTTAACCCCCAAACCATCTAATAACACTATAGTAACAGGAGAGGGTTGACTTTATTTAAGAAGGGGTGACAGTTTTCTACATAACACCGGTATATATCCATAAATTGATCCTCTAATAATCAAGATATTAGATACAGAAGGAAACTAAATGTATTGATCAGTATGATAATATTAACCTTTATGTACAGGTGAGTCTATGAGGATCTCACCTGTCTGTCGGCCTATATTTGATCTTTTTCATGTAGTTCTTCCTCTAATTTCTCAAAATCGGGTGCATTGAAATCAAAGCTATTAAAATAATGTGAGATCCTGTCTAAATAATATATAAAAAAAATAAAAATAGTGCATTATTCTGCACTCCTAGTCATCTTCTAAAGGTGCTTTATATTACACCCAAAGCTTATCTTAACCCCCAACTATCTAACAATAACAGGAGAAGATGGACACTATTTAAGAAGGGGTGACAGTTTTCAACATAACACCGGTGCATCCATTATTCTGCTGCTGTCTGCTTATATTAAACTCATATATTTATTTATTTATATATATCCTGAAGAGCTGCTTAATCAGGATGACCTCTTCAATCTCAGCTTAATTAACCAACACACTGATTTACTTATTAATGCATAACATTATAATAAACAGGAGAGGGTGGGCATTATTTAAGAAGGGGTGACACTTTTCTACATAACACCAGTAGAAGAAAAATCTATTATTCTGCTGCTGTCTGCTTATATTAAACTCATATATATATCCTGTAGAGCATGCATACTGTAATTAATGCACATTCACACACACTCAGACAGACTGCTAACATTTATTAGCCTGACATGACACAGCCACAGCTAGCCGGTTAGCTTACAGAAAGGAGGAGGAGGCAGCAAAAAGCAACAACAACAACATTATAGTGTATTTAGCTGCAGCAGAGCAACACTATGAGGTTCATTACTGCACATTTAAGCAGCTGACTGAGCTCTGACTCTCTCTCTCTGTTTATTATTAGCTGCAGTACAATACTAATGCAAAGCTAAAAGGCTGGAGCAGAGGCCTCAGGTTTTTTGGGTGTGGATGAATGACATCATCATACTCACATTATCGATCACCACCGGCTGGTTGGCTAAAATGTCATAGGACTCCATGACGGACTGTGTGTTTCTGATATGTGTCTATTGATCCGTGAGCGTGTTCCTCCTCCTGTAGTGTTTTAATCATGTAAAATACAACGATATCGCTCCGTCACTCCGCTCCCTCTCTTTCTTTCTGTCTGTCTCTTTTCTCCGCTGCTGTCGCTACTCGTCGCTGTGTTACTGCAGCCGTTACACCCGCCTCATATATGACTGACAGGTGGAGGCAGCCAATCAGCGCGCGGGATTCTGTGATTGACAGGAGCGGTGACGTATCACGGCGTTCGATGAGGGAAAAGCCACGCTGTCATCAGCAAGAGCCGAGCATATAAAGCAAGGAGGTCAAACATGAGGCCCGCGGGCCAGAAGCGGCCTACTTTCCTTCATATCTCCTTTTCCTTCCATCTTTCCATTCACCCTTTCTCCCTTCCATCTGTCCTTTCTTTCTTTCTTTCCCTCTGAGATGTAGAAAGTAGCATCACATGGAAATACTACAGTGAAGTACAAGTACCTCAAACTGTACTTCAGTGAAATACAAGTACCTCATATTGTACTTCAGGTAATGCAAGTACCTCAAACTGTACTGCAGTAAAGTACAATTACACCAAACTGTATTACAGAAGAGTACAAGTACCTCAAACTATACTGCAGTAAAGTACAAGTACCTCAAACTGTACTACAGTAAAGTACAAGTACCTCAAACTGTACTACAATAAAGTACAATTACCTCAAACTGTACTACAGTAAAGTACAAGTACCTCAAACTGTACTACAGTAAGGTATATTATCATGATACTAAACTACAGTAATCTTCATCTGACAGTGACATGAAGAGGATTTAGTATTTTCTGACTTTCCCACATGTCCTGAATGCAACACAGCCGCTGACCAATCAGAAAGCTTCTTAAAGCCGAAGGGCGGGTCTTACGGCACAGAAAGTCAGCAGTACAACAGCCGCAAAACACAACGAATACCCTAAAAAACACTTTATATCTGGATATATTCTCATATTTAAGGTAGGTGCTGGTTATATATTAATGTCACGAAGCTGTTTTGTTCACTGACAGGTAAGCAGGTCGGTTATATTAATGATTAAACTAGTTTAGCTGCCGTTGACTCGTTAAATCTGATATCAGTGAAGTTAGTAGTGTGTTAGCTTCGGTTAGCATCACACATGTAAGTGTCTAAAGGTCACACACACACATATACACACATACCATAAACACACACAGACACACGTACACTATAAACACACACACATAAACTCACACAGACACACACACACACCATAAACACACGCAGACACACACGCCATAAACACACACAGACACACACATACACCATAAACACACACACATACACCATAAACTCTCACTCACACACACACACACACACACATACATACATACATACATACATCAGATCACTCATAATACTGCAGTACTTTCACTGTATGAGGGTTTTTCTGTAAAGGATCTCAGTACTTCCTCCATCACTAGTTTCAGTTCATCATGTTTATGAGAGTGACTGTTGTGTCACACATGAAAAAATGGAGGGGGGGGGGGGGTTTCACAGACAGTTTTAGTTTCTGTTTGGTTTCTTGTGTCAAGGAGTAAATGTCAGTAAAGTTTATTTAACAGAGCAAAGTCACAAAGTGCTTCACAAATAGACATCAACACCGTAAAGACACAGGATTACAAACAGCAGACAGCACGAAGCGAGACAAAGGCCAGTTTAACTAGGTGAGTCTTCAGTTTCCTTTTTTAAAGGCGTCGACAGAGACCGCAGATCGTATGTCAAGTGTGAGAACGTCCCAAAGTGCCTGAGCCTCAACTTCAAAGGAAGGAGACAGAGCGAAGGACGAGCAGTCAGACAATATAAAGCTAGAGCAGCTCAGAGAGGTACAATGCTGCCATACAGGGCTCAATGTAGGAAAACCTGAACCTTAAAATGAGTCCTAAACGTGATAAAATGGTCCAGCAGAGATTATTTAAACCTTACATACTGTTCAGGGTCCAATTTGACCCATTTTAACATTTGAGAGTTGTAAAAACACTCTTTTAGTTGGACACAGTTTATATATAAACATTTTTAAATATGTAAATCCACAAGTTTGACCTGTGTTTATTAAACATATTCAAAAATCAGCATTCAAGCATGTCGTTATATTCATTATATTCTATAAAATGTTCCCCTGGATCATAAAATAGTAAATACTAAGTTTTCTATAAGATTAATCAAACATTTATTAATGACTGATGGGGAATTTATGAATGTGAATTAGTGTAGAGACTAATTATGCATCAGAAAATGGTGAAGATGGTCATGAAGGTGACGATGGTGAATATGGTGACGATGGTGAAGAAGGCGACGATGGTGACGATGGTGACGACGGTTACGATGGTGACGACGGTGACGACGGTTACGATGGTTACGATGGTGATGGTCAACAGAAAATATCAAATGTCTACTAAACCCCCTTTGTCCAAAATTCCCGCCGCCACCCAAGTAAACAGGTAGAATAAGAGGAAACTCATGTGTCAATCAACCGAGTGATGAAAGGTTAGGGTTAGGGCAGACCAATCAAATATAAATACAAGCAAAAACATATTTTGGCTCCTACACTGAGCAAAACAGACAGTCTGTCAGTCTTATCAGAGACATAAAGCTGATAATATGACTCAAGGGAAGAATAAAAGCACATAATAAAGGAAGGTATCAGGACTGTGTGTGTGTGTGTGTGTGTGTGTGTGTGTGTGTGTGTGTGTGTGTGTGTGTGTGTGTGTGTGTGTGTGTGTGTGTGTGTGTGTGTGTGTGTGTGTGTGTGTGTGTGTGTGTTTGTGTGAATCAGTGACAGTGAGTAAAGGTTTATTTCTTGCTGCAGGTCCTGGCTGCAGTCTGATGGGTTCATGATAACATCACAGCCTCTTCACTACCATGGCCCTTGTTGAGGAGCAGCCGGAGAAGTAAGAACACATGGAGTCATTTTAATGATGGAAACTCTCATATTATATTATAATATATTATATTATATTATAAACACTTCCTGCATCTCTTTAAATAACCAAGAACTTGTGAGTTGGGTGAAATATCTGTCAGGATCTGGCTGAAATGTTTCTTCTCTAATATGAAGGAAAAATAAATAAATAAACTCAAATTCAAGCGGCCACTGAGGCACTTCAGGAATGAATCTTATGTGAGGTAAAAAAAAGAAAAGTGCATTGTCCAGGCAAGCATGAAGTTTATTTTGGTTTATTTTACTCTTTTTACAAGCAAACAGACAAAGAACATAAACTATTCCTGTAGCTTTCTGGTCCTTTAACCTGCCTGGCTATTGATTGATTGATTGATTGATTGATTGATTGATTGATTGATTGATTGATTGATCTTTATTGTCTCTCAAGAGAAATTCATTTTGGGCCTATGAAAAAATGTACAGGCGTCTCACCTCAACACACAGATTACAGTCACACTTGGCTCTTTACATACACAGACTACACATTATGCATAAAATATCTAGCAGAAGTAGAAACTATAGAAATAACTTGTTTGTGTGTGTGTGTGTGTGTGTGTGTGTGTGTGTGTTTTGCCGTCCAGACACTGCTGGGTGTGTTTTGCCACAGAGAAAGACGACTACAGTGCGGAGTGGGTGAGCCCCTGCAGGTGTAAAGGCTGCACGAAATGGATCCACCAGTCGTGTCTGCAGCGCTGGCTGGACGAGAAGCAGAAAGGAAACAGCGGAGGAGCCGTCAGCTGTCCTCAGTGTGGCACCGAATATCACATCGTCTTCCCCAAGATGGGTGAGGGAAACTTTAAAAGGGGAATTCCACCAGTTTAAACACATGAGAGCTCAGTCAGATGAACAGTGTCTTGAGAAAGTACTTCTGATGATGTCATTAGATCAGGGGTGTCAAACATGCGGCCCACGGGCCAGGTACGGCCTGCCAAGGGGTGTGATCCGGCCCACTTGCCGTCCTGTGTTCTTTTCCTTCCTTCCTTCCTTACATCTGTCCTTCCTCCCTTTCTTCCTTCTGTTCTTCCTTCCTTCTGTCTGTCCTTCCTTCCGTCTGTCTGTCTGTCATTCCTTCCTTCTTTCTGCCCTTCACTGTCTGTCTTTCCTACCTTTCTTCCCTCCTTCCCTTTGCCTGTCTTTCCTTTCTTCCCTTCTTATTTCCTCCTTCCCACCTTCCTTCCTTCTTTCCCTCCATCTATTTAATGATCCGGAAGGATGGAAGGGAGGGAGGAAGGAAGGAAGGAAGAAGGAAGGAAGGGAAGAGGGAAGGAAGGGAAGAGGGAAGGAAGGAAGGGCAGAAGGAAAGGTGGGAGGGAGGAAGGAAGGAAGGGCAGAGGAAAGAAGAAGGAGGGAGGGAGGGAGGGAGGGAGGAAGGAGGGAGGGAGGGAGGGAGGGAGGGAGGGAGGGAGAGAGAAAGGAAAAGAGGAAGGAAGGAAAGAAGGAGGGAGGGAGCAAGGAAGGAAGAACAGAAGGAAAGAAGGAACAGTCAAAACAGACGGGGTCAATATGACCCGAGAGGACGACAGGAAGTTAAAGGAATTTGAAAACTTGTCTCCAGTGATGACTTGAACCCAAACCATGATCTTTACATAGTTGTAACCAAGTAAACTAGACATTAACCACAGCTTCCTTCCTCTTTTCCTTTCTTCCTTCCTTCGCCTTCTCTCTTTCGTTCCTTCCTCTTTTTACTCCCTTCCTTTACTTCCTCCCTCTCTCCTTCTTTCCTTCCCTCCTTTCCTTCCTTCCTTCCTCCCTCCTTCTCTCTTTCGTTCCTTCCTCTCTTTCCTCCCTCCCTTCTGTCCTCCCTTCCTCCTTCTTCTTTCCTTCCCTCCTTTCTTCCTTCCTTCTTTCCTTTCCTCTGTCCTTCTTTCCTTCCTCCCTCCCTTCCTCTTTTGCTTTCTCCCTCCCTCCTACCTTCCTTTTTCCTTCCTTCCTTCATCTTTACATAGTTCTAATCAAGTAAACTAGACCTTAACCACAGCGTCACACCTTAAAACATTCACTCCCTATAGATCCTCATGTGTGAGGGCAGCAGTGGAAAATACTAAACTAAAGAAACTGTGCAAATACATCATTGTTCATCAAGTGTGGAGATAATCGTTTGTCATAATCGCCCAGCTCTAGTTTGGAGACTTAAAATCTTAAACACAACTCACCTTTTACCCTTTTATTTTTTAACAGAGCTTTTGGGTTCAAGCTATCAGACAAAACAATGAGATGAAAGGAATCAATAAAACAAGAAGAGAGGAACATGAAAAAATGAAATAAGACCCTTTTTTTTTTTTTTTTTACATATGATATGATGTTATTCTTTATCTTTAAAACCCAAACTCAACACGCCCCAAACTTCTGACAGTTCTGGGTTTTTTCAGTTCAGACGTCAAGTTATAAATTATAAATCATAAAAACACAGTACTCTCTATCTGGGGAAAGGTGGGAGGCTTAGTGTATTCAAGGTCCTCACTGCCGGTGGGTAAGAAGCTGTTGCAGAGTCTGGAGGAGTTGGTTCAGACGCTCTGGTACAGATACAGTCGACATACCAAGTGAGGCAATCAGGCAGAAATATAAACTGAAGCAGTACACTCAATCAATAAAATACCCGATAGTGTTAATCACTCAGGAATTAAACTAAACTACAATATAACAAAGAGGATTCAGAAAGCTATAACAAAGTCAACTGTAGTTTGAGGAAGGAGGTAGTGAATGTAAAGGTGCTGGACTATTTTCAGCGGGGGATGAATCCACATTTGGTACTCCAGTGTAGCCGACATAGCATCAGTACGGCTCAGATCATCATCTGGTCAGAGTCACCTTTGACCCTCAGATGAGTAAATTGGACCAGGTTTGATATAGTGACTGACACGATCTCTCTATTGGAGAAACAAAAACCTATTAACATTCCCTGAAGAAATCCAAAGTGAAAGAACTACATAGAAAAATAACATAAGACAGATTTTGGAGGCTTATCCAGAGACTTCACCCCCTAGTCGACCATCAAACAGACCGCCCTCATAAATTAAAAGACACTACACCAGCTTTGAAATATAGAGTCATGGCACATTACTGAGTTCCCCCTCTGTGTGTCTTGAAACAACACCAGTTGAAAGAGAAAATTAGGGTTTTAAAACTTATACATAGATACCTTGGTCAATATTATGGTTTTAAACACAAGATCAACTTCCAGTATTGCTACACTAGTGAGTATTTGTGGCAGCAGGACTGTGTGTGTGTGTGTCTGAGTTAAGGTTATTATAGTTTTGAAATTTTCTTTAGTTTTTATTTTTCTTTAGTTTTTCAGTTTGCTTTTATATTTCAGTTTAGTTTTAGTGAGTTCATCAAGTGATTTAGTAGTTTTAGTTTAGTTTTTATTTAGTTTTAGTTTTAGTTTTTCAGGTATTAAGAGAAAGCCTTGACTTGTAAAAGCTGAAAATGATGAAAGAATGTGTGACACTAAATATGTTTTATCATCAAGTCCTTTTTAATTTCATTCTTTAACCACGAAGCATAGCGGCTGCTGCAGGACAGGAAGTCACCCAGGGAGAAAACAAAGCTGAATTTATCTGCAATTCAGTTTAGTTTTAGTTAGTTTTGTTTTAATTGTAGTTTTTATTTTAATTTCAGTTAACGAAATTATTTTTTCATTGCTAGTTTTAGTTTTAGTCTTAGTTTTCGTTGACTATAATAACCCTGGTCTGAGTCTAAATAAACTACAGTCTGTGTGTTCATGGTGATAAAGGAACATGTCACCCAGTGCAGTGGTGTGACTCTCTGACATGTTTTTACTAGCTTTTAAACAACAACAGAGGAATAAGATATATCAGGCTTTGATACACACACACTACTTATTAGTAGATCAGTTCAATGATGGAATTTGCTGACGATAGAGAGACCATCATCAGACTTGTTTCTTGTGTCTCCACAGGTCCGTTGGTATATTTCCTCCAGCATATCGACAGAGCTCTGTCTAAGGCGAGTCCCTTTGCCGCCGTTGGGGTTGTGATCGGGACCGTTTACTGGTCCGCCGTCACATACGGAGCTGTGACCGTCATGCAGGTGAGCGCTTTAGAAATACTATTATAATACACAGATATAATGAGAGAGATATTTACCTCCTTTGTGTTTTTACTTGCAGGTTGTTGGACATAAGAAGGGTCTGTACGTGATGGAGCGAGCGGACCCTTTGTTCCTGTTGATGGGTTTGCCGACCATCCCTGTGCTGCTGGTTCTGGGCAAGATGGTCCGCTGGGAGGATTATCTTGTGAGGCTGTGGCAGAGATACTCCTTCAAGCGCAAACTCCCACCAGGTAAACCTAAACACACACCTGTAGGGCCGCATACCAGTACTAGATACCTTTTAAGATATTGACCAAAATAAATCGACAGCAAGTAGTATCGAAACGTCTCCTGTCAGACGATACCTGCAATCGATCCTTTTTGCACCCAGAGCTAGAAGATATGACTATTTGTATGAACTTGCTCACAGCCAATCAATGCAGGGGTTCTTGGATTTAATGCCTCATGTGATTGGTCCACTGCCACAGCAGCTACGACCCGTCTGTGGTGGTGTGGTCGTAGTGAATTTGAGTTAGCGCGCTTAGCAGTTCAGCAGCCAAGATGCCCCCTAAATGTTGTAAAGTGAGTCTACACTACACGACTGTTACACACGATAAAACAATGATGGGTATCTAATGAAGTACTCAGCTGGTATCAGTGTAACTTTAAGGTTTCTTGGATTGGTACTGATATTGCCTTTTTTTTTTAACGATACCCAGCTCTAGTACAGAGTGGGATGTCTGTCTTTAACAAATCATCCTTGGCAAACTGTAGTTTTAATGAATCCTTCAGTAAGCATGGAGTCAAAACATACAAACCTAACAGTAATTGGTTGATGGAAACTGTTTTAAGTAACCCTTTAAGTCTTTGTGGTTTAATCTCAGGTACGAGTCGCTACCTGCCCCGTGTCCCTGCTGACGGACTGACCTCAGGAGATCACCTCTCTGTGTCACGGACTCTGTGTGGAGCTCTCGTCTTTCCCTCCATCGCCAGTCTGGTGGGACGGCTGCTGTTTGGACGAGTGTCCTCTAATCTGCAGCGAACCGTACTGGTGAGTATAACTTCTGTACTGTCTCAAATGTGCCGGTGGAACTCCCCAATAATGGCTGTACCCTGATTGATAAGGGTGGTATCATGATTAGGGCTTCAAATAATCAATATGTTCATTTTTTTTATGGTGACTCTGCTTCTTCTCGGTTTTACAGAGCTTTATAGTGAGTTTCAGCTCATTGTTTTGCTGTCTGGCTTCAACTTTACTGTTTTAGTTCACTCTCAGCGCTCTTATAGAGTCAATTTTAGAGAAAAAACTGTAAAAAAAAAAAAAAAAAAAAAGCCACTGTACACTACCTGCTAACAGACACAGTTAACAGAGCTAAAAGAGACAGAATATTGGACTTACATTCAGCAGGTGAACAGAAACACAATGAACTAATGAATGATAATGTTGATCAGTAACTGCTGGATGTGGAAATAAGTTCAACATTTCAAACTTAAAAGATGATGATATGTGAGAGTTTTGTGTTGACTGCTTGTTTCTGCTGCCCCCAAGTGGGCAAAAATTCAGTTAAATCAGTTTAATCAGTTTAATTAGGCATTATCAAACAAGTAGATGTGTTTAATTCAGCAGTAGTTAAGGCAGGAACACCTTTACATAGGCCTGCATTAAATGAACATGTAATTCTCACTGTATCTGCTGCTTTGAACTGTGTGGAGTCAGTTGATTAAATCTCTGCATCATCTCAGGGTAACACAACAGATTATTATATGTTGATACATCTTCATTCATAAGTCAAAGTAATGTGATTAGTTTAATTTAATCACCACACACACTTCTACACACACCAGGCTGGTCTGTTATAACTCAATAATCTGCCTGTTTATGTGCTGTGAGTCATGACCTTCTTCTTTCTCCTATAAAAATTATGTTTCATGATTTAGTATTGAAATGCATTACAGTGCAAACACTGCTGCTACACATAAAGTAATACATAGTAATATAATTATATTTAAATGGATGTGGCTCAGACAGACTGTATTTGTGTGTCTGTGTTGAACCGTCTGATTTCCTGATGAGTCATCTTTACATTTGTTGAGCTGATGTTTTTCATGCTTCACTCTGATAGGCTCAGCTGCAGACGGTATATTTATTACTCACCACACCCTCAGATCTACATCCTCTTCCACCCTCACATGTGGACTTTAGACTGCTGCACATACATGAAGCTGAACAGCAGCTGGAGACGCCCACAGAGTCTGTGCACGAGGCTTCGATTAACCCTTAAATACTGACTCATAATTAGTCTCTGCATCAATTCATATTATTTAGTCATTAATAAATGTTTGATTGATCTTATAAAATACTGGAATAGTAAAATCAATTGCTTTTTCAGTCCACTAGATGGCTCCAGTTTGTTTTTGGTGAGTAGAG
Source organism: Scomber japonicus (assembly GCF_027409825.1). NCBI lineage: Eukaryota > Metazoa > Chordata > Actinopteri > Scombriformes > Scombridae > Scomber > Scomber japonicus. The sequence goes on along the minus strand of NC_070596.1, from coordinate 30,016,485 downwards.
GTGACAGTCAGCATGCAGGAGGGACGGTCTTTTTAGGCATTTTGTTGATATAGACGTGTTTATTTATCAGTAGACCAACAGGAAACATGGGAGAGAGAGGGGGTGTGACATGAAGCAAAAGACCGCCAATCGGGATTGGAACCGGAGTCGGCTGCGTATATGGCATGTGCTCTAACCACTCGACCACCTGCGCGCTCAGGGCCGTTTCAAGGAATTTGGGGGCCCCAAGCAAAATGAACTTGGAGGCCCCCCCACCACCACCGCCCACCGACGCCGACACCCCCTGGACCACAGCAAAAAAAACCTACGCCCGGCCGCCCAAAGCCTACAGGAACCACAGTATAGACACACTGTTGAAGTTCAACCACACATTATATCAATAAAATATTTCTTAACATTGCAAATACTGCTTACAAATGTTGCATATAGGCTAATGCACACAGTATGTATGTATAACATTTGCAATCAACATATAAACAAACTGCAAATTCGGTATTAAATATAAAATCCAACATAGATAAAAGTACACACACACATATAAGATTAACCTTTAAAAAATATGCAAAATATCTACATCTGCTGTTTGCGAGCCTTGGCTTCAGCAAAGGCAACCACAATGTCCTCCATGTCCAAAGACCGGCGAACATCACGCTCAACTGACATAACGGCCAGTCCTGTGAGCCTCTCTTGGCTCATGGTGGACCTCATATATGTCTTTATCAGCTTCAAAGTAGGGCTGGGGCGACGCGTCGACGTAATCGATTACGCTGACGCAAAAAATACGTCGACGCAAAAACTGTGCGTCGATGCGTCGTTTGAAAACAAAAAACGAGTAGCGGTAGAGGCAGCAGCAACGCAAGTGAGTCAGTTGACTCTGATCAATGTAAAAAACGAACTCGTAATTCTGTACCTGGCTGCCACATCAATGCTAACATTCCTCCACTCCAATGCATGACTACATCATGTCTTGGATTAAACACACACACATAGACACACATTACACACCGTATTCTAGAGTGAAAAGGCAGAGTGTATGTTCCTATGAATGAAGAGCAGTTTATCCTCTTAACGCACGCTGTTCCTCTTACGGGACGGGACGGATGTTAGTAGGTAGCCACAAGTTCTTCTGAATGTTTTAAACAGCAACCCTTAAACATATATATTCATGCCGTACATTGTTAGAAAGCTTAGATTGTCCTGATTCATTCAAGACCACTCACGACTTATATGGTTGCTCACAGCCGTAATAGTATTAGCAATTAGCTCGGCTAGCCACTCAGCTAAAGTAAGAACAGCTATAATGCTACATACCTTCAAAGTCTTCCCTTTATCCACAACGATCATCTTATGACACAGGACTTTCTGTACAGCTCGCCAAATATCCATTCTTGTGAAATATGAAATCCGTTTCCATAAAACTGGAATATTTTCCTCAATATGTCCATGTATTTAGTCCAACACGTAACGTAATAACACAAATAACAAACCATACACAGTACAGTGTGGGGGGCCCCCTTGAGGGGGATTCCGATAACAGTGTCGCTGCACTTTCCTGCATTGACCATCACAGCATTAAAGGGACGCGCACACAGTTTGTCGTTGCATTCAATTCAAAACCAGTCGTTGTCTGGGGGCCCCCGGCCAGCTCGGGGCCCCAGGCAATTGCTTGGTTTGCCTGTCCTGTTGCGACGGGCCTGTGCGCGCTGTAGGAGGAAGTTTTACACAATTTGCAGTTGAAAAAAGTTAATTAATTGCAATATATCACAGCATATCGCAATATATTTAAAATCGCAATAATATCGTATCATGACAATATTGTATCTTGGAGCCTCTGGTGATTCCTCTGGTCAGGATTCGAACCGCAAGAAGTTTTACTTTGGGGACAAAATTTGCAGTTGGAAAAACTTAATGAATTCCAATATATCACAGCATATCGCAATATATTTAAAATCGCAATAATATCGTATTGTGAAACAAGTATCTTGACAATATGGTATCGTGACACAAGTATCTTGACAATATCGTATCGTGGAGCCTCTGGTGATTCCCACCCCTATTGAATAGTATGTAAAGGGTTCAGCAGCTCTGCAGCATTTATGTGTCACTCACTTTAATTTTTCTGTCCTCCTCCTCCTCTTCTTCTTCCTCTCCTTCCCCCCACAGGGAGGCATCGCTTTTGTGGTGATGAAGGGAGTGATGAAGGTGTATTTCAAGCAGCAGCAATACATCATTCAGGCCAACCGGCAGATCCTCAACTACCCCGAGAGGAACGGAGACGGACAGAATGAAGCTGGAGACGAGGACACCGAGGACAGCGGCAACGAATGAATGAATGAATGAGTTCACCGAGAAATAAAAACATCTGTGAGGGGAATGATGGAAGGAAGGAAGGAAGGAAGGAAGGAAGGAAGGAATGAAGCCGGAGAGGAGGGTACAAAACCATATATTTTATGATAAAACTCTGCAGAACATTTAAATATGAAACTACTGTAAGATGATTGATTGTGTAGACGAAGAGAAGGATAAGCGAGTGTGTGGAGTGATATGACTTTACTGTTAAAGTGTTCAGACCCCAAACTTTCAGCTATAACTGTGTACCACTGTATCACTGGTAATACTAACCACTAACACAGCAGCAGATATATTAGTCTACAAAATCTCAGCTTTAAATTCTCTTTAAACTCTCAGTCACAAAGATACTTGAAGATGTTTATAAAAGATGATTTATTGCCTTATTTTCTCACAAAGTCAGAAGTCAGTCCAGGTGTGAGCAGGTATTTATTTACTGATAGCAAGTTAATGGTTGTTTAATATTTACACCACTTTTTAAGCCTTAAATCCAGTTTATATGAAGCTCCTTTCAGACATGCATGTTCTAAATGTGAAGGCTAATTTTACACATCGGTCTCAAGTCTGAATTAAAGGCTTGAGTCACATTTATATTAAAGTTAAAGTTGCAATCTTACAAACTCAGACTGTGTATATATTTCTTTAAACAATATTTTTTGGCATTTTCTGTAAATGCACATAGAACATTAGCATAGAAAATCACCCGTTTTTATCAGCAGCAGAAGATGAAACATACAGAAAATTAACACACACTTGTTCTTCTTATTAATTAAGCATAATAAATCACTCATTCACCATCTTTTATGCACGAAAAGAAACAGAAGACATGTTAAATTGCCCAATTTAAAGAATTTAAAGTCTATTGAAATGATTATTTCCTTCTATGTTGAGGGGACTCATACAACAATCTACATTAAGTAGTTTCTTTTCCTTCAGTGTTATTATTAAAACAGTTAAATTCATGGTTTCTACATCCATGAGTCCTCCACACAGACCTCTGAGCACACCTGGATTATAGTAAGTATAGAAGTTTGTCTACTGTCCTGATTAAAATAAAGATGATGGAGTAAAAAAAGTGCCACATCAAACTGATCCCAATAAGTGAGATATACAGATTTTAAATTGGATAAAAAAGGAGAATATTAAGGTCACATGAGCCTCAGAGGCCTGACAGTAACAGTAACAGATGGATGAAGGCAGCAGCGTTGCATATCTATGTCTGAAAGGAGCTTTAACGTCTTCCTTTTAATGTGCCTTATTTAAAGAAAGTATACAAAAAAAAACTCGACGGTATCATTTAACTGCCTGATAAACCTCTTTTTCTCCTCCTGTGCTGCTCTGATTGTTTCTATCTGGGTAAATGTTCCTGGATATTTTCCTGATATTTGAATATTTCACACTGACCTTTAGCACCGTTTTTCCCTCCCTGCTGTTCATTTAATACTCGTGAACTCGTCTTTTAACTCTTTCTGCTGTACTGTCACCTGTCTGATCCTTCTGTTTTCAATGCAACCGACTCACCTTAAATAACTTTCTATTGGTCAACACATCGACCGCTCCTCTGCTCCTCTGTGTGATATCGTTTTAATAGTTTGACCTGATGAATCATAGTCGCTTTTTGCAGATTTATGTTGTAGTTTCCTCTCTGGGTAGAAAGTAAAATACTCTTAGAACTTAACTTAAAAAGAGAGAGAGACTTAATAAAACAGTAAAATCACTTCAGAGTTTTATTGCACAGGTTGAGTTTGTGGTTATTTGGTGGTTGTTGGGTTTTTCTTTTAATGCACTTCCTCTTGTGGCAAAGCTGAAACAGAGTTGTTTAACCTTGAGATCCATGTGGTCACTGGACATTTATTAAAGCGCTGATATGTTCATATTTATTTGGAATATGTGAAGTAAAAGAATAAAGTTTAAGATTTTGCTCTTGAAAATTGAGAAAGAAATTGATGTCCTTCTTAAATTTACCTCAATTTACACAAAAATGTCCCATAATCCTGCCCTCTTTGGATTATTAAACATGCTCTGAAACTTTAATTGCACACTTTCCCTCCAGTCGTGTATGTGTATGTTTAAAAGGAGCTCTTATTTTATGTCTTAGTGATTGAATTGTTTAATAAAGCTCTTTGTAAAACTCAAATGTGTCGTCTTTTATTACTTTGTGCCCCTAACTGGATTATAAATCATCCGAAGCAGGTAAACTCCAGATATTAAAACCTTTTTAATGCCACATAGTGTGTTATTTAATACCTTTTATCACAATTATACCATGTAAAGCATGAGGGTCAAACTCATTTTCATTCAAGGGCCACATGCAGAACAATTTGATCTCATGTGGGCTGGATCATTAAAAAGATGGAAGGAAGGAGGGAAAAGAAGACCGGAAGGAACGATGAAAGAAGGAAGGAAGGAACAAAGAAAGGAAAGATGAAATTAAATGAAGGAAAGAAAGGAAGGAAAGTCACTGACATCTTACAGATACCGGCAAGTACCAATGCAATGTGAAAAACTTTGCTTGAATTCAGGATCTAAAACATTATCTTTGATTAAATAATTGAAATATATACTTTTAGGGTAACTAGTAAACTGTAACATATTACAATTCCAAAGTAATCTTCCCAACCCCGAAGTTTACTCATAGAAAGATCTGACATTATATCACCACTTTATCAGTTAAAAGCACATGAATTTATCACATTTTTACTCTCTCTCTCCGTTTTTAAATGTAATAATTATAATATTACTATTTTTAACCTTTTTATTTCTATTTTATTTGTTTATTTCTCATATTTTTCCCTTCTCGTTGGTATTTATTGTTGCAGTTCTCTCTTTTGGCCACTAGATGGCGGTGACGCTCAGTTTCTAAATGGCGTTAAAGTCCCGCCCACCTCCTTCACTGATTGGCTGGTGCTTCTAACCTAAGCGTTTGATTGGCTGCTTCTGCTATACTGGGCGTTTATGAGCAGCAGAGTGAAAGAAAGGGGAAGAGAAGAGAAGAGAGGAGTAGAAAAACAAAAAAGATTGTCGTTAAGATAATGTATTAAATGGAGGACATTAAGAGTAGTTGACAGTGAATTTGATGTTTATCTACCATGAAGAGAGTCACACTGTTTGTCAACGGCACGTCCTCAAATGGAAAGGTAAAAAAGAGAGAGATAAAAGAGGGGGAATAGGTGTTCAAAATGGCTAATTGTAGGAGTTTGTCGGACATTTTTGGGTGATTAACAGCCGTGTAATGTGTTTTTAAACGTGTGTTTTTACCGGTTATCGTGCAGGTGGTGGCTGTGTACGGATCCATGGAGGATTTACTGTCTGTGGCGAGTTCAAAGCTGAAGATCAGAGCCTCTAGTGTTTATAACGGGAACGGCGGCCTGATAGACGACGTGACGCTCATCAGGTAAAAGTGTTATAGGTGATGTAGTATTACAGTAAAAGTACTGCAGTATTATAGTGATGTAGTATGCAGTATTACAGTAAAAGTACTGCAGTATTATGAGTGATGTAGTATGCAGTATTACAGTAAAAGTACTGCAGTATTATGAGTGATGTAGTATGCAGTATTACAGTAAAAGTACTGCAGTATTATAGTGATGTAGTATGCAGTATTACAGTAAAAGTACTGCAGTATTATGAGTGATGTAGTATGCAGTATTACAGTAAAAGTACTGCAGTATTATAGTGATGTAGTATGCAGTATTACAGTAAAAGTACTGCAGTATTATGAGTGATGTAGTATGCAGTATTACAGTAAAAGTACTGTAGCTAGTTTACACTACTTTATATACAGTTAGCTAGTTTATACTACTTTATATACAGTTAGCTAGTTTATACTACTTTATATACAGTTAGCTAGTTTATACTACTTTATATACAGTTAGCTAGTTTATACTACTTTATATACAGTTAGCTAGTTTACACTACTTTATATACAGTTAGCTAGTTTACACTACTTTATATACAGTTAGCTAGTTTATACTACTTTATATACAGTTAGCTAGTTTACACTACTTTATATACAGTTAGCTAGTTTATACTACTTTATATACAGTTAGCTAGTTTATACTACTTTATATACAGTTAGCTAGTTTATACTACTTTATATACAGTTAGCTAGTTTATACTACTTTATATACAGTTAGCTAGTTTACACTACTTTATATACAGTTAGCTAGTTTATACTACTTTATATACAGTTAGTTAGTTTATACTACTTTATATACAGTTAGCTAGTTTACACTACTTTATATACAGTTAGCTAGTTTATACTACTTTATATACAGTTAGCTAGTTTATACTACTTTATATACAGTTAGCTAGTTTATACTACTTTATATACAGTTAGCTAGTTTACACTACTTTATATACAGTTAGCTAGTTTATACTACTTTATATACAGTTAGCTAGTTTACACTACTTTATATACAGTTAGCTAGTTTATACTACTTTATATACAGTTAGCTAGTTTACACTACTTTATATACAGTTAGCTAGTTTACACTACTTTATATACAGTTAGCTAGTTTATACTACTTTATATACAGTTAGCTAGTTTACACTACTTTATATACAGTTAGCTAGTTTATACTACTTTATATACAGTTAGCTAGTTTATACTACTTTATATACAGTTAGCTAGTTTATACTACTTTATATACAGTTAGCTAGTTTATACTACTTTATATACAGTTAGCTAGTTTACACTACTTTATATACAGTTAGCTAGTTTATACTACTTTATATACAGTTAGCTAGTTTACACTACTTTATATACAGTTAGCTAGTTTATACTACTTTATATACAGTTAGCTAGTTTACACTACTTTATATACAGTTAGCTAGTTTACACTACTTTATATACAGTTAGCTAGTTTATACTACTTTATATACAGTTAGCTAGTTTACACTACTTTATATACAGTTAGCTAGTTTATACTACTTTATATACAGTTAGCTAGTTTATACTACTTTATATACAGTTAGCTAGTTTATACTACTTTATATACAGTTAGCTAGTTTATACTACTTTATATACAGTTAGCTAGTTTATACTACTTTATATACAGTTAGCTAGTTTAGTCCAGTGGTTCCCAACCTAGGGGTGGGGCCCCTCCAAAGGGTCAGCAGATAAATGTGAGGGCTGCTGAGATGATTAATGGGAGAGGAAAGAAGAAAAAACAAAGTTCTGATACACAAATGTGTTTTCAGTTTTTGGACTTTTTCTCTAATCTTTGATTTTTGCTGAAATATTGGATCATTTGAACATTTATTGAAATGAAAGCATGTGAGAAGTTTAGAGGGAAAAATCAGTATTTGGTGGAGCTGTTAAACTCACTTTCTTTCCATCACTGTGTGTAAGATATTTAAACTTGTGTGTATCTGTCTGCAGAGATGATGATGTGTTGTACATATCAGAAGGAGATACATTTGAAGGTAAGTTTATTAAGTTCAGATTTTAGATTTTATAAAACTTGAAGGCTTGTTCACCTAAAATATAAAATAATGTTATTTAACACAGATGTCTGTCTGTGAGGATGAAAAGGGAGATTTCAGGAATAAACAGGAGATATATTTAAAAGAAAATCAATAATAAAATTCAAGTCTTTAACACCCTGAAGCTGCTGTTCAGACTCATTACCTGTAGATCAGATTAGTTTTAAAGCTGTGTGATGAAATGAAGCATCAGCAGACTGACAGTAACTCTCTGAGCTGTGTGCAGACCCTCAGGACGACGACGAAGGTGCCGAACAGACTCACACTGATTGGCTGACGCTCAACGTTGGCGGACGCTGCTTCACCACCACGAGGTAAATATGACGGCTTCGGCTTGTTTCTCATCTCAGTTTGGATTTAAACATCAATATGAGCAGATATGAATTTATATATTTGGTAGGGCTACGTATCGGTACTAGATACACTTGAAATGATATTTGAACAGAATGATATGGTTTTATTGTGTGTGTGTGTGTGTGTGTGTGTGTGTGTGTGTGTGTGTGTGTGTGTGTGTGTGTGTGTGTGTGTGTGTCTGCAGGAGCACACTGGTCAGTAAAGAGCCTGAGAGCATGCTGGCCCATATGTTCAGAGAGAAAGGTAACGACCTTCTTTTAAAACATTATTAAACATGTTTCTGTTTGTCTCTTCAGTTGAAAACATCATTCACATCCTCTCTTTTCTTTTCTTTTCTTTTCTCTCTTTTCTTTTCTTTTCTTTTTAATTTCAGACGTCTGGGGGAACAAGCGTGACTCTCAGGGAGCGTACCTGATTGATCGCAGCCCGGACTACTTCGAACCGATCCTGAACTACCTGAGACACGGACAGCTGATCATCAACGACGGGATCAATCCGCTCGGTAGATAAAACTTTAAAAAACTCATCAGATCCACAAACATGTGACCATGAAGTCATGTGACCATGAAGTCATGTGACCATGAAGTCATGTGACATCACAGGTTTCTAATCAGCTGACTGTCTGCTGCAGGTGTGCTGGAGGAGGCTCGCTTCTTTGGCATCGAACAGCTGGCCGAGCAGCTGGAGACTCTCATAAAGGTGTGTGTGTGTGTGTGTGTGTGTGTGTGTGTGTGTGTGTGTATCTCTATGTGTGTGTGTGTGTCTGTGTCTGTGTCTGTGTGTATCTCTATGTGTGTGTGTTTATCTCTGTGTGTGTGTGTATCTGTGTGTGTGTGACTGTGTGTATCTCTGTGTGCATATCTGTGTCTGTGTGTATCTGTGTGTGTGTGTGTGTGTGTATCTGTGTGTGTGTGACTGTGTGTGTGTGTATCTGTGTGTATCTCTGTGTGCATATCTGTGTCTGTGTGTATCTCTGTGTGTGTGTGGATCTGTGTGTATCTCTGTGTGCATATCTGTGTATGTGTGTATCTCTGTGTGTCTGTCCGTGTGTGTGTATCTGTGTATGTGTGTGTATATCTCTGTGTGTATATTGAATATAAACATTCAGATATCTTTGTCCTCTTGTTTCAGGCCACTCAGCCTCCTGAAGATCATTCTCCTCTGACCCGGAAAGAGTTTATTAGATTCCTGTTGGCAACGACGACCAAAGCAGAGCTGCGATGTCAGGTACACACAAACACACACACACAATCACACACAAACACACAATCACACACAAACACACACAAACACACAAACACACACAAACACACATCAGCTGTTCTTTTGTTAATAAATCATCATGTGGGGAAATTTTTTCCCCTCCGAGTGAAGATTTTTTTTTTACCCGAGTGAAGATTTTTTTTTTTTCCAAGCGAAGATTTTTTTTTTTTTTTTCGAGTGAAGATTTTTTTTTTCCAAGCGAAGATTTTTTTTTACCCGAGTGAAGATTTTTTTTTTTTCCAAGCGAAGATTTTTTTTTTTTTTTTCCGAGAGAAGATTTTGTTTTTTTCGAGTGAAGATTTTTTTTTTTTCCAAGCGAAGATTTTTTTTTTTTTTCCGAGAGAAGATTTTGTTTTTTTCGAGTGAAGATTTTTTTTTTCCAAGCGAAGATTTTTTTTTTCGAGTGAAGATTTTTTATTTTTTTTTCCGAGTGAAGAATTTTTTTTTCCGAATGAAGATTTTCTTTTATTTTAAGTGATATTTTTTTTTTTTTTCCAAGTGAAAACCTTTTTTCCGAGTCAGAACTCACTTTTTTCCCCACAGTGGCCCTAATCTTCTTCCGTACAGAGGAGAAAACAAACCTCACACAAACACTCAGTCCTTCAACCTTTCGTCTGTTTCTGGTTTTTCAGGGTCTGAACTTCATGGGCGCCGATCTGTCTCGTCTGGATCTGCGTTACATTAACTTTAAGATGGCGAACCTGAGAGGAACCAACCTGACTCACGCCAACCTGAGCGGGGCCAACCTGGAGAGGGCCGACCTGTCCATGGCTTCCCTGGATGTATGTGTTCAAATCCCATCACACAGGTTCACATTAGCTTAGATCAGAAGATTAACGACTGGACTGGTGATCAAAATCACTATAAAGCCGACTGCAGTTATCAAGTTTGTTGAATATGAAATTTGTGTCAAAATATGATTTTTAGGGCTGTCAAACGATACATTTTTTAAATCGAGATTAATCGCAGAATTTCCATAGTTAATCGCGATTATCTATCTATCATCTATCTATCTATCTATCTACCCATCTATCCATCCATCTATCCATCCATCTATCCATCTATCCATCCATCTATCTACCATCCATCTATCCATCCATCTATCTACCATCCATCTATCCATCCATCTATCTTCTACAGATTCCTTTAAAAATCTCACCATAATCATTTTTATAGGTTTTTCAATTTCAATTACAGGTTCTTAATTTAATCCATATTGGTACATAGATATTAATATTGGTCACATATTGATGATTGTGTGTGTGTGTGTGTGTGTGTGTGTGTGTGTGTGTGTGTGTGTGTGTGTGTGTGTGTGTGTGTGTGTGTGTGTGTGTGTTCAGGGAGCTAATCTGCAGGGTGTGAAGATGCTGTGCACCAACGCTGAAGGAGCCTCACTGAGAGGATGTAACTTTGAGGATCCAGCTGGAATCAAAGCCAACCTGGAGGGTGAAGCAGCCAATCACACGTCTCCTTCACACACACACACACACACAGTGACGTTTTTATTGATCTTACTGATGTGTGTGTGTGTGTGTGTGTGTGTGTGTGTGTGTGTGTGTTTTTTTAGGAGCCAACCTGAAGGGTGTGGACATGGAGGGGAGTCAGATGACGGGAATCAACCTGAGAGTCGCTACACTGAAAAACGCCAAACTGAAGAACTGTAATCTGAGAGGAGCAACGCTGGCTGGGACGGACCTGGAGGTGAGAGCACACACACACACACACACACACAGTCATACACACATACACACACACACTCATCGGCGGTCACTCGAAACGAGTATGACTGTCTTCTGCATGGGGTCGTCTACTTGTGGGTCTTCAGGTGGGCATAGAGGCCGATCCGTGACCCACATATTTTGGTGCAGTGTTGACATGGGAAAATGGTAGTGGGTTGTGGTCGTGCTGGAGCCTTTTTTTGTCTTTCCTTGCGGAGCTGTCGTTTTGTTTCTACGACACGGTGGAGTTCCCCCTCATAGTGCGCAGCACCTTCTTGCACCACTTCCTTCCATCGGTGCCTGTTCAGAGCCATGTGCTCCCAGTCAGGAGATGAAATACAGATTTTTTTAAGGTTAGTTTTGATGTTGTCCTCGAACCGTTTCTTTTGCCCGCCTGGAGCTCGCGGACCTCTCTCCAGTTCAGAATAAAGAATTTGTTTTGGAAGACGGGTGTTGGCCATGCGGATGAGATGGCCGGTCCATCGGAGTTGGAGTTTTATTATTGTGGTGGTGATGCTGGACATTTTGGCCTCTGCCAGAACGCTGATGTTTGTGCGTCTATCCTCCCATTTGATCCTCAGTATCCTCCTCAAGGTTCTCTGGTGGTGCTGTTCCAGAGCTCTCAAGTGCCTGCTGTAGGTGGTCCATGATTCTGCCCCATACAGCAAGGTGGGGAGAACCACGGCCTTGTAGACCAGGAGCTTGGTGTCAACCCTGAGATTTCGGTCTTCAAAGACCGTTTTCCTGAGTCTGGCATATGCTCCATTGGCACAGCTCAGGCGGTGGTTGATCTCAGCGTCAATGTCCACATTGGAGGAGAGAAGACTGCCGAGGTAAGGGAAGTGGTCAACATTCTCGAGAGGGGTGTTGTCCACATTTATGATGGGTGGAATAGACGGCTGATTGGGTGGAGGTTGGTATAGCACCTGGGTCTTCTTGATGTTTAAAGCTAGACCCAGGGCTCTGTAAGCCTTAGCAAAGGCATTCAGAATACCCTGTAGGTCTTCTGCGGAGTGTGCTGCTATGGCGTTGTCATCTGCATACTGGAGCTCCATAATGGTGGTGTTTCTAACCTTGCTTTTGGCTTTCAACCTCGCAAGGTTGAAGAGCCTACCATCGGTTCTGTACCGGATCGGAATTCCCTGTGGTAGGTCTTTGCCAATAATGTGAAGTATGGCAGCAATAAAGACAGAAAACAGGGTGGGTGCAATAATGCATCCCTGTTTGACCCCTGTCTCCACGGTGAAAGGCTCGGACATGGAGCCGCTGTTACTGAGCACCGTGGCTGTCATTTCATCATGGAGTAGCCTCAGGATTCTGATGTATTTGTCCGGGCAGCCATACCTCGACAGTATGTTCCATAGAGCCTGGCGATCTACTGTATCAAAGGCCTTTGTCAGGTCAATGAAGGCCATGTACAAAGGCAGCTTGTGCTCACGGCACTTCTCCTGTAGTTGGCGGGCTGTGAAGATCATATCTGCTGTGCCTCTAGATGGACGAAAGCCGCACTGTGTTTCTGGGAGTATTTCCTCAGAAAGTGGCAGTAGACGATTAGTGAGAACACGAGCAAGTACTTTGCCAGTTGTTGACAGGAGTGAGATGCCTCTGTAGTTTCCGCAGTCAGCTTTGTCTCCCTTCTTAAATATGGTCACGATCAGAGCATCCCTGAGCTCTGAGGGGAGTTCTTCCTCTTCCCAGACCTTCAGAAGGAGGGCATGGAGGCAGCACAGGAGTTCTGCTCCACCTTCCTTTAGAACCTCAGCTGGGATCCCATCTGGACCGGTGGCCCTGTTGTTCTTCAGGCTCCTGATGGCATCTTGGACCTCGGATAAGGTGGGAGGTTCCCCCATATCTTCCCTGATGGGACTCTGAGGGATGTGACAGATGAAATTTGATTGAGTTGCAGTGTTACGGTTGAGGAGTTCCTGGAAGTGCTCTCTCCATCGCTTGTTGATGGACTCGTTGTCCTTCAGCAGCACCTGTCCATCCTTCGAACGTAATGGGTTCAAGCCGCGACGGCTTGGGCCATAGACAGCCTTAGTGGCACTGAAAAAGCCTCTGGTGTCTCCAGAGTCTGCCAGACGCTGGATTTCCAGTGCCTTTTCTGTCCACCAGGAGTTCTTAATCTGCCTCACACGGTTCTGGACATCAGCCTTGGCTCTGGAGTGAGCCAGTCTCTTAGCCTTGCAGGTGATGTCGCTTTGCCAAGCATGAAAGGCTTCCCTTTTTTTGGAGATCAGAAGTTCTATCTCAGCGTCGTTTTCATCAAACCAGTCCTGATGTTTTCTGGACTTGTACCCAAGGGTGGTTTGGCAGGTGTCGAGGATAGTGGTCTTAAGCAGGTTCCAGTGCTCTTTGATGTTCCCTGGGTATTCCTGTTTGAGACTTTCTCCAAGAGAAGCCTGAAGCTGCTGCTGGGCGGCAGTTTCAGTCAGGCTTTCAAGGTTTAGTCTCTGCCGGCTCTGTTTCTTCTGCAATCTCCTCTTCCTCTTGAGTTTGATGGACATCGTGGATCGTATAAGGCGGTGATCTGTCCAGCAGTCGTCGGAGTTGATCATGGCCTTAGTGATGTTAACATCGCGCTGATCCCTGGTTCTAACAATGACATAATCGATGAGATGCCATTGTTTGGAGCGAGGGTGTCTCCATGAAGCCTTGAATTTGTTCTTCTGGCGAAAGATGGTGTTAGTGATGGTAAGATCATACTGAGCACATTTGCTGAGAAGCAGAACTCCGTTGGAGTTGATGTTTCCAATGCCTTCCTTGCCAATGGTGCCCTTCCAGAGGTGGTGGTCTCGGCCGACTCTGGCATTGAAATCTCCCAGAAGAATGATCTTGTCCTCTTTGGGGATTTTTGACAGTGTCTCATCCAGACAGGCATAGAAAGTCTCTTTCATTTCCTCATCGGAAACAAGGGTAGGTGCATAGGCACTCACGATTGTTGCCATCTGGTTGTTGGCAAGCACCAGACGGAGAGTCATCAGACGCTCACTGATTCCCACAGGGAGTTCAGCGAGGTGACTGATCAGTTGGTTCCTAATGGCAAACCCAACCCCATGGATCCTGAGCTCATCTGCTGCTTTCCCTTTCCAGAAGAATGTGTAGCCACCCTTCTCCTCCTTCAAATGACCTTCCTCTGCCCGTCGAGTTTCTGAGAGAGCAGCTATGTCAATCCGGCATCTCCTCAGTTCTCTAGCAATGATGGCGGTTCTCCTTTCCGGCCTGTCACTGGTAGCACTGTCCATCAGTGTGCGCACATTCCAGGCTCCAAAATAACACACACACAGTCATACACACACACACACACACAGTCACATACACACACACGCACACACACACACACACAGTCACAGTCACAAACACACACACAGTCACACACACACACAGTCACAGTCACAAACACACACACAGTCACACACACACACACAGTCACATACACACAGTCACATACACACACACACACACACAGTCACAAACACACACACAGTCACACACACACAGTCACACACACACACACACAGTCACATACACACACACTCAGTCACACACACACACACAGTCACATACACACACACACTCAGTCACATACACACACACACACACACAGTCACAAACACACACACAGTCACACACACAGTCACACACACAGTCACACACACAGACACACATTCACACTCACACACACAGTCACATACACAAACACAGTCACACAGTCACATACACACACACACACACATTCACACACACAGTCACACACACACTTTCTTTTTGTCTTCTAAAAGGGAGGCGAGTCCTCACATGTGACTAAACAGACACATGTCCCCACAACATCAGTAAAACAAGAACACACACACACACACTTTTTTCAAATTTCCAGTGTTTCCATTCAAAGTTTTAAACCACTGTATTATTATTATTTTAAATATTTTGGTCGATGTTACGTGTTAATTGAACATCCTGAGAGTCCTCAAACAATCACAGACACTGAACTTTAAAGTTGGACTTAAACGACTTTGTGTGTTTTTTGTGTGTTTTTTGTTTTTTTTTGTTTTTGCAGAACTGTGATTTATCAGGATGTGACCTGCAGGAGGCGAATCTGAGAGGCTCCAACGTGAAGGGAGCCATCTTTGAAGAGATGCTGACTCCTCTGCACATGTCTCAGAGCGTCCGCTAAACAGCCGTCCACACACAGCTTTAAGATCACGGCACAAACACTCTTCCTCCTCCTCTTCCTCTTCCTCCTCTTCTTCCTCCTCTTACTCCTCTTCCTCTTCCTCCTCCTGTACCTTGTCCTCTTACTCCTCCTTTCCTCCTCTTTCTCTTCCACTTCCTCCTCCTCCTCCTCCTCCTCCTTTCCTCCTCCTCTTCCTCCTCCTCTTCCTCTTCCCCCTCCTGCTCCTCTTCCTCCTCCTCTTCCTTTCCTCTTCCCCCTCCTCTTCCTCCTCCCTCTTCCTCCTCCTCCTCCTCCTCTTCCTCCTCTTTTTCTTCTTCTTCCTCCTTCTCTCTCCTCCTCATCTTCCTCTTCCTCCTCCTCTTTCTCTTCCCCCTCCTCTTCCTCTTCTCATCCTCCTCCCTCCCTCCTCCTCCTCTTCCTTCTCCTCCTCTTCCTCCTCTTCCTCTTCCTCTCTGATGAATACCAAACTTTGTATTTTAACTCTGAACCAAAACCGTTGAGTGTCTCTACATCGTGAGTTACGTCCTCGCTCTGTTACGGTTCATAATGTTAGTTTTTTATATTTTTTTTAATCATGTCTTCTCTCTCTGAGGAAAACATTTGTACAGTGATGATAGTTTTAAGAATGAACTCCGCTGGGTTTGTGAATGTAGTTACTGATGATATTCATACGCCTTCAAAATCAGTTTAAAAGTAGTTTTTAATAATTGTGCTGACTACTGTTCAGTGCCTCTTCAGCTCCAGGCTAAAAAATAATGATCATTTTTTAATTTTAGTTTATTTTATTAGGAGCCTCATTAGCTATTACAAATTATAATTAGGGCTGTCAAACGATTAATTTTTTAAATCGAGATTAATCGCAGAATTTCCATAGTTAATCGCGATTAATGGCGTTTTGAATTGCATGTTTAAAATCCTGTTATTTTCCATTTGAAGGCAGTTTTAAGCCCATAATGTAAAGCATTTCTTACCAGAGTGTCTTAACTGGGAATCAATCACGGCTCTGCTGCGACTCCCACACTCCAAAATGGTCCTTTGGTGGAGCTGAGGCTGGCTTGGCTGCACCTGGGTGTTTAGCGTGGAGGTGCTAACTCAAACTCCACGTACTCCGGTGGTAGTTAAACTCCGTTTGACACAGGTTGCATTTTACTTTTGACTTGTCAACTGAAGCGTCTGGAAGTGTTTTAAAGTTAAACAAGCCGTTCAAAAGTCCAGTAGCTCTCTTACTTTCCATCAGCGCGGTAGGTTTACTGCAGGAGGCCACTTCAAAGCATAGCGCTACAGCTAGAGGAGCCGTCTACGGGGGAGTAGAAGGGACAAAAAGGCTTGCAACATTAAAATGTGATTAAAAAAAATGTACGCGTTATGGATTGTATTAATCTAATCGCGATTAACGCATTAACGCTGACAGCCCTAATTATAATATACAACAACAATATGTAGACAGACTCATACAATTAAAAATACATGGTGAGGTTTATAGCAAGAAAGAAAAAAGAACTAAATATAAAATGATATTATGAAATAATATAAAACACCTATATATCAATAATATATATTTAAATACCTGCAGTGGGAAATAAGTTAGAAAAATATACTTTTTTACAACTGTAAAGCAGAGGTGTCAAACTCATCTTCATTCAAGGGCCACATACAGACCAATTTAATCTTATGTGGGCCGGATCTTTAAAGAGATGGAGGGAAGGAAGGAAGGAAGGAGGGAAGAAAGGACAGACGGAAAAAAGGGAGGAAGGGAGGAAGGAAGGAAGGAAGGAAGAACAGAAGTAAGAAAGGTATATGAAGGACAGATGGAAGGAAGGAAGGACAGAAAGAAGGAACGAACGAACGAAAAAGGGAAAAGGGGAAGATAGAGAGGAAGGACAGAAGGAATAAAGGGAGGAAGGGCTGATGGAAGGACAGAAGGAAGAAAGGGAGGAAGGAACGAAGGAACGAAGGAACGAAGAAAGGAAAAGGGGAAGATAGAGAGGAAGGACAGAAGGAAGAAACGGAGGAAGGAAGGAAGGAGGGAAGAAAGGACAGACGGAAGAAAGGGAGGAAGGAAGGAAGGACAGAAGGAAGGAAAGTGGGCCGGATTGCACCCTTGGACGGGCCGGTTCTGGCCCGCGGGCCGCATGTTTGACACCCCTGCTGTAAAGGGATATTATTATAATAATAATAATAAACTTTATTAATAGAGAAGCTTTTGGGATGTAACTTTACAGAGAAAAATAAAAGAAATACAATAAAATTAAACAACAGCAAATAAACAAGAATCATAAAAATAAGTTTAAATGATAATTAAATAATTAAATAACTCGGAGCTCACGTCTCTACTAGCTTTAGGTAGAGTAGTTTATACATTTGGTTTCTCGTGCACATATTTAAAAGACCTCAGCAGTAGATGATATAGTTTGATATGAGTTTAAAAAAAGGAGCAAATATTAAAAATTAAAAGACTTAAAATGAGAAGTTTTTTAATTTCCGTTTTTTACAACTCCTTTTTTAAATTCCAAATAAATATAATAAGTGTGTTTGAACAGCTGATATTACCTCTGAATGCCGATGAGGGAAAACAACATATTTTTAGTATTTTAGATTTAATTTGAGCCATTATGTGGACCTCCGACATAAAGTCCGGTGCTTATGGAAACATTTTGGTCCTGCCTGATTTATACTTATTTTTTTATTGAATTTGTCGCCTTGCATATCAGCATATCAGCGTCAGTGTAAAAATAATAGTGTTCACATTTATATCAACCTGTAAAACTATAATTAAGTGTATAGACTCTATAGAAGAAATGGACGTAACATCCGTGACGTCACCCATTGGTTTGTGGACTGCTGCTCGGAAGCCAATAGTTTCTAATCTAGGCAGCGCCATCTTGAACATTTCAGGTGCATGCTGGGAAAAATAAAAACAGGGATTCTACTTATATGGGCATGAGGCGGAGCCATGGGTGGAGCGGGGAGGTTGCTATGGTTGCGAGGGCTGGATCTCGAGGACATTGGTCAATCAACCTGTCAATCAGGACGTAGCCACGCCCTAATGCATACCCTGCTTTATCGTCACATATAAAATCAGGGAGGCCAAAATGTCCCAAATGAACATCATACTGCATTGAAGAAGGCTTTAAACTAGCGATTGAGACCATAAACACATTTTGAAAACGTTTACTGAGGTTAGAAATCAAGTGAGAAGTTGGTGAATTCTCCATTGACTTGTATAGAGACGGTCGCCCCCTGGTGGCCTTTTGATAGAATGCAGCTCTAAGTTACTTCCACGTTGGCCTCATTTCAGAGGACCAGAACTCCCCGCCTGGTAGAAATGTTTAAAACAAGCAAAAACATTGACTGTATTAAAAGCTCTGCTCGTTAAACTGCTGTTTGTTCGTTTTTACACGTGATGTTCGGTTGTTACCGTGGCAACAGGAGAATGTATATTTGAGTCAATCTGCTGAATGTTGGTGTATTTATGTGGTTTTTTTTTGTCTTCATTCGTCAGAAACTGTAAACTGAGGTGCTAAAAACCTGAACCGTCTGTTTCTCCTGCTGTTTTTATCACTCTTATGTTTAATAAATGTTTTTATTAAAATCCCTCCATTGAAAATAATAATGTGTTTCTTTGTTATTCCTTCAATTTGTTTTCACCGTAAATCACAGTTTAAAAGATGACGTACAGCTCCTCTCAGCACGTAACACTGAGTCACCATGCTTCTAAATTGTTTTGGTGATGAGTGGAAATTAATCTTTAACATTAAACCAATTCACGTTGTGTATTAGAGAGTTGGATTTTGGACCAACAAACAATCTTTCATTTATTTTATTTTCTCTTCTTGGAAACTCCCACAGTAGGTGTGTCTTCTCTGCGAGTGTATACATTGAGACAACACCGAGGCCACAGAAAAGTTGACTTCAGTAAATGTTATTTTAAATCCAGGTGTTGTCGTTCAGCACTGCAGAAACATCTGGATTTACGGGATCTAACATCTGGAGCCACAGGTACAGCTGCATGTTCTTTTTAAAATCGTTCCCTTTCTTTAGTTTAGATGTTGTAAATGTCTAGTTTCAGCCTGATGACTAAACACCTGTCGGCCACCGTACACGCAGGTCCCGTTTTACAGGTGAGGAAAACAACACAGACAATTTACAGCAAGAGAGAATATTTCTTTCAATTAATCGATTAGCTGTCAGGAAAAAAATATTCAGTTTACTGTCATAGAGAGAAAAATATTCACATTTAAGAAGCTGGAATCAGTTTTTCTTTCCTCTTGTGTGTACTTTCCTCCTAAGTGTGTGTACTTATATGTTCTCAATGTTTGGTGGTGGTGTTCGTATAGCGGGTGTGTGTATGTATATTGTTCGTGTCCGGTGGGTCTCTGACAGGTTGTGAAAACGAATTTCCCCATGGGACAATAAAGGCTATCTATCTAGCTATCTAGCTATGTAGCTATCTATATATCTAGCTATCCATCCATCTATCTATCTATATCTTCCGCCGAGGACAACATGTTGCACCACCATGTTTCTCCGGTTTCTCCAGAACAGACAAATCAAACACTGTTATATAGTGAAGGACTTCTGTATTTTTTCCACAAGTTTTAGGACCACTGTGAGTTCTACACACTTAAGGGGATGATGGGGTATTGAATTGGTTGCAATCTACAGTCTCACCACTAGATGTCACTAAATTCCACAGACTTGTCCCTTAAAGAAAACTAACATCAAGCAACTACTGAGTGAACTATTTAGCGTTTATCACACAGGGAGAAGAGAATGAGTGAGTAAAGGAGTGATTTTGGACACAGTTTATGTCTTACAGTACGTCTGGGTCAATGATGGGGTTTTTTTTGTGTCCATGTGGTTTAGCCCAATTTAAAAGGGGTTCAATTTGAATGTGTGCAAGTTATTCATACGTTTATTTCCACATTTGAACAGTTAAAATGTGAAAATAAACGTATGAATAACTTCACACATTCTTTTTTTTGTGGACCCAGCATCAAATTTCTGCTTTTAATCCATTCTGAGAGAATATATTAGAGGATTATGGCAAAAGTGTCTAAGTGGTGTAACTATAAAAACTTTGTACCAAATAATTCAACTTGCTTAAAAACACTAAATTCTCAATAAAACACCATATCAACTAGTTTGGCATGATCTTACATCATAACTTTTTATATTAAATAAAGGTAATGGAATACAATTGTTCTCCGTACGTTGATGTATTAGCTGTTGAGGACGAGATGTCTTCTTCTCCTCGCCACTGCCGCCGCCTGCTACTGCTCTTCTGGATCCTGCTGGTTCAGTTTCCTCAGGCTCAGTCCAGACCGGACACCGAGGACACCGACACGGACACCGGTAAGATACTTCCTCACACACTTCACACACTGGCTGTTTGAGACATATGAGGACGTCATCTTGGATTTTGGGAAATGGTTGATCAAACAAGTCAAATCAATGACAATAGAGAAAATTATCACCCAATTCTGTGTTAGACGTTTTTTGCCAACTTCATTCCAACTTATTACCACAGGTTTTACACATATTTGTTGGAAATTATAGTCAATAGACCTCATTTAAATGAAACTATACCTCATTTTTGAGTACTCCCTCTCCTTGCTTCAGTTTGTGGTTCATTGGTTTGTTGAAAGCACAAAGACGAATGATTGTAATCACGATGTTTACCTCGTTAGCGTTGGCGCCTCAGTGGGTAACGCCGGAAAAGATGGAGAAGGAGAAGCGGCCCCACGTCCTTACCGGAAATACCGTAAAGTTTCGTTGCCAAGCGTCAGGAAACCCCGTCCCCTCCCTGCGCTGGTACAAGAACGGCAAAGAGATCAGGAAGGATCAGAGGATCAGAGAGTTCAAGGTGAGTGATTGACGTTTCTCTGTTAGAGACATGAGAGGAGAGAAGAGTTTGTCTCATTGGTGGATCTCTGTTGAATCCTTCAGATCAGAAAACACCGGTGGACTCTCATCATGGAGTTTGTGGTCCCGTCTGATAAAGGTAACTACACCTGTGTGGTGGAGAATGAATACGGGAGCCTGAAACACACCTATCAGCTGGATGTCGTAGGTAAAAAAAACACAAAAACTCACATCTGCATTTTAGACACAGCTGTTTAATTTTACACTAAAGTTACTAAAAATAGCTGAAACTCAATGTCAGTCCAATATGAACTCTCTTTTAGCTCTGTTTTTACTCTCTACCAACTCCTGAGGGAAATATCTAAATGCTCCACTATGTTCACCAGCTAGTCTACAGATAACTGTGTCTGTTTGGTGTTTGGTGCTGAGCAGGTAGAGTACAGTGGCTTTTTATTTTTACAGCTTTTTCTTTGAAACCGACACTATGAGAGAGCTGAGAGTGAACTAAAACAGTAAAGTTGCAGCTGGACAGTCTCTGATAATTCTCTGTAGGTTCAAACACATCACACACTGACAGATCGGATATTATAACGATAAAGATACAGGAAAAACAACCACTTTAAAAAGTGTGTAAAAGAATAAAGTCTTCAGAAGCCAGAAACTCAACACTTTAAAAGATCCATTCTTACAGTCTCATTAACTCGTTTGGAGCCGTTACTTTAATATACGTAACATCTCAAACATTTTAACTAGCACAGTATTAACATGTGCACTGAACATCTGGAGAAAGAAGAGGATTCATACCAAACTCAGTTTTTAGTGATGAAAACGCTGACTCAGTGTGGACACACAATTTCGAACTTTTATTAGATTTATATGTGTTGCTGCTTCGTTATGACAGTGTATAAGGGTCATATGGGCAATAATACATTTTTAAAAACAGGTTTTTCTTTTTTTTTCACATATATGGCCCTATTACACTGTCATAGCTTCTCTCTCCTCTGTTTAAATGAAACCTTTCATGTTTCAGAGCGCTCTCCTCACAGACCCATCCTGCAGGCGGGTCATCCGGCCAATCAGACGGCCGTGGTCGGCAGTAATGTGGAGTTCGTGTGTCGAGTGTTCAGCAACTGGCAGCCTCGCATCCAGTGGCTCAAACACATCACCATCAACGGCAGCCGGTACGGACCGGATGGACACCCGTACACCCGTGTGCTGAAGGTATTGAACCCGTTTGAGTATAATTAACTGGTTTGTTTCTCTAGAAGTTTAAAGTTTATCTGCAGTGGTCAGAATGGAGCAACTGACTGATTACTGCCAATAAAGTCAATAAAGATTTATTAAAAGCTACAACTAATGATTATTTTCATTATCGATTAATCTGTTGATTGTTTCCTCGACCAGATCCCCTCACATTATTTCTTGCTCCTGTTTGTCAGAATGCAGGTTTGAACTTGACGGATAAAGAAATGGAAGTTTTGACTCTGAAGAACGTGACGCTGGAGGATTCGGGAGAGTACACCTGCTTTGCCGTAGACTCCCTCGGGTCTTCGTATCACACGGCCTGGCTCACTGTGATCGACGGTACGTTCAAGATCCTTCGAAACTACAGTTTGTATCAAACCTGAATGCGTTGCCATCTCAATTTAGCACCTGCAAATTTTAAGAAAGCAGTAAAAGGTTTGTTTCTATCGCTGCAATATTATCCTTATCCCACTAATCCTAATTTAAATTCTCTTTGTGCAATTGTACAGCATACACTCATGGCCAAAAGTATTGGCACCCCTGCTCTTCTGTACTGGACAAGATTATTGGCATCTTGTCAAAATTGTAAGACATAATTGCATTTCAAGCATGTGATGCTTCTATAATTTGTATTTAAACTCACCTGTGGCAGGTAAG
Organism: Scomber japonicus; assembly: GCF_027409825.1. Taxonomy (NCBI): domain Eukaryota; kingdom Metazoa; phylum Chordata; class Actinopteri; order Scombriformes; family Scombridae; genus Scomber; species Scomber japonicus. Next base: position 29,993,373 of record NC_070596.1, on the reverse strand, counting down.
AGGTGCTGCCAATATAGAAATCATACTTGCACACCACACTGAGCATGGAGAAAAGGAAGAAAAGCAAAGGGTTGTTGTGGAAAAACATGGACAATCTGAAGGCTATAAGTCCTTCTCCAGAGATCTGAATGTTCCTGAGTCCTGAGTCCTGAGTCCACTGGATGCAACATTATCAAGATGTTTACAGCCCATGGCGCTGTAGCCAACCTCCCTGGATGTGGATGGAAGAGAAAAATTGATGAAAGATTGCAACAAAGGAAGGGATGCAGTGGTTAGGAGACCCAGGAGGACACCACTGCTGGGTTAAGCCCATAAAAAAGTCAGACTGGAGTTTGCCAAAACTTACATGACGAAGCCAAGAAGTGGTGCATTATCTGACAGAAGTGCAGGGGTGCCAATAGATTAAATAATCTTTTCACAGACTATGATGTTACATTATGTGAAACTATTTGAGACAAAGAAAAAACTCAAAATACAAGAAAATACAAGAATATTCAGTCTTCATGTGTGACCTCCAACATAAAGACCAGCGCTTACCGAAACATTTTGGTCCTGCCTGATTTGTACTTATTCTTTTATTAAATTTTATGCCTTGCATATCAGCATAATTAACTGTGGAAATGTTTAAAACAAGCAAAAATATTTACTGTATTAAAAGCTCTGCTCGTTAAACTGCTTTTGTTTTACACATGATGTTCGGTTATTACCGTGGAAACAGGAGAATGTGTATTTTAGTAAATCTGCTGAATGTTGGTGTATTTATGTGTTTTTTTGTCTTGTGCAGGTGAAGAACCTTGTCCATAATGAAATCCAACTCACACCATGCCCAAATCCCATATTTTCTCCCTTTAACCTCCCATCATCGTCCAGCCCTTCCCATTCCACCACGCTGGAAACAACCATCGACCAAAAGCTGCCAAACCCCCAAAACTTCTTTGAATCATCGCGTTTGTGAGTCTGACTTATATGTGCAGGTCCAGGCTGCAATACTCATATCAATAATGTTCTCCCCCAGGAAAAGTTCAGGTAGCCTTCTCAATCCCTGTGATGACATGTAACAGAAGAATGGTTCTACTGGTGAGAAATAAAAAGGGTTCAATTAAATCTGCCGAAGCATGTCAACCTCGAAACATACCAGTCTCCTGTTATCTAAACACAAAACAAAACGCTTTCTGGTAACTGAATGTTTTCACTTAACCCTCCTGTTGTCCTCGAGTCAAGGAAGAAGGGAGGAAAGGAGGAGGAAGAAAGAAGGAAATAAAGGAGAAAGGAAGAAGGAAGGAAAGGAGGGAGGAAGAAAGAAGGAAAGAAAGGAGGGAGGAAGAAGGAAGGAAGAAAGGGAGGGAGGGAAGAAGGAACAGTTAAAACAGACGGGATCAATTTGACCCAGGAGGACGACAGGAAGGTTAAAAGATAACGTACTCCTCTCAGCATGTAACACTGAGTCACCATGCTTCTAAATTGTTTTGGTGATGAGTGGAAATTAATCTTTAACATTAAACCAATTCACGTTGTGTGTTAGAGAGTTGGATTTTGGACCAACAAACAATCTTTCATTCATTTTATTTTCTCTTCTTGGAAACTCCCACAGTAGGCGTGTCTTCTCTGCGAGTGTATACATTGAGACAACACCGAGGCCACACACAGAAAAGTTGACTTCAGTAAATGTTATTTTAAATCCAGGTGTTGTCGTTCAGCACTGCAGAAACATCTGGATTTACGGGATCTAACATCTGGAGCCACAGGTACAGCTGCATGTTCTTTTTAAAATCGTTCCCTTTCTTTAGTTTAGATGTTGTAAATGTCGAGTTTCAGCCTGATGACTAAACACCTGTCGGCCACCGTACACGCAGGTCCCGTTTTACAGGTGAGGAAAACAACACAGACAATTTACAGCAAGAGAGAATATTTCTTTCAATTAATCGATTAGCTGTCAGGACAAAATATTCAGTTTACTGTCATAGAGAGAAAAATATTCACATTTAAGAAGCTGGAATCAGTTTTTCTTTCCTCTTGTGTGTACTTTCCTCCTAAGTGTGTGTACTTATATGTTCTCAATGTTTGGTGGTGGTGTTCGTATAGCGGGTGTGTGTATGTATATTGTTCGTGTCCGGTGGGTCTCCGACAGATTGTGGAAACGAATTTCCCCTTGGGACAATAAAGGCTATCTATCTAGCTATCTAGCTATGTAGCTATCTATATATCTAGCTATCCATCCATCTATCTATCTTCCGCCGAGGGCAACATGTTGCACCACCATGTTTCTCCGGTTTGTCCAGAACAGACAAATCAAACACTGTTATATAGTGAAGGACTTTTGTATTTTTTCCACAAGTTTTAGGACCACTGTGAGTCCTACACACTTAAGGGGATGATGGGGTATTGAATTGGTTGCAATCTACAGTCTCACCACTAGATGTCACTAAATTCCACACACTTGTCCCTTAAAGAAAACTAACATCAAGCAACTACTGAGTGAACTATTTAGCGTCTATCATACAGGGAGAAGACAATGAGTGAGTAAAGGAGTGATTTTGGACACAGCTTATGTCTTACAGTACGTCTGGGTCAATGATGGGGTTTTTTTTGTGTCCATGTGGTTTAGTCCAATTTAAAAGGGGTTCAATTTGAATGTGTGAAGTTATTCATACGTTTATTTCCACATTTGAACTGTTAAAATGTGAAAATAAACGTATGAATAACTTAACACATTCTTTTTTTGTGGACCCAGCATCAAATTTCTGCTTTTAATCCATTCTGAGAGAATATATTAGAGGCTTATGGCAAAAGTGTCTAAGTGGTGTAACTATAAAAACTTTGTACCAAATAATTCAACTTGCTTAAAAACACTAAATTCTCAATAAAACAGCATATCAACTAGTTTGGCAAGATCTTACATTATAACTTTTTATGTTAAATAAAGGTAATGGAATACAATTGTTCTCTGTACATTGATGTATTAGCTGTTGAGGACGAGATGTCTTCTTCTCCTCGCCACTGCCGCCGCCTGCTACTGCTCTTCTGGATCCTGCTGGTTCAGTTTCCTCAGACTCAGTCCAGACCGGCCACCGAGGACACTGACACGGACACCGGTAAGATACTTCCTCACACACTTCACACACTGGCTGTTTGAGACATGTGAGGACGTCATCTTGGATTTTGGGAAATGGTTGATCAAACAAGTCAAATCAATGACAATAGAGAAAATTATCACCCAAGTCTGTGTTAGACGTTTTTTACCAACTTCATTCCAACTTATTACCACAGGTTTTACACATATTTGTTGGAAATTATAGTCAATAGACCTCATTTAAATGAAACTATACCTCATTTTTGAGTACTCCCTCTCCTTGCTTCAGTTTGTGGTACGTTGGTTTGTTGAAAGCACAAAGACGTATGATTGTAATCACGATGTTTACCTCGTTAGAGTTGGCGCCTCAGTGGGTAACGCCGGAGAAGATGGAGAAGCGGTCCTTCGTCATTCCTACCAGAAAGACCGTAAAGTTTCGTTGCCAAGCGTCAGGAAACCCCGTCCCCTCCCTGCGCTGGTACAAGAACGGCAAAGAGGTCAGGAAGGATCAGAGGATCGGAGGGTTCAAGGTGAGTGATTGATGTTTCTCTGTTAGAGACATGAGAGGAGAGAAGAGTTTGTCTCACTGGTGGATCTCTGTTGAGTCCTTCAGATCAGAGACCACACGTGGACTCTCATCATGGAGTCAGTGGTCCTGTCTGATGAAGGCAACTACACCTGTGTGGTGGAGAATGAATACGGGAGCCTGAAACACACCTATCAGCTGGATGTCCTACGTAAAAAATACAACACAAAAACACACATATCTGCATTTTGGACACATTAAGCTGTTTACTACTATTTCATTTTATATGGCCCTATTATGCTGTCGTAGCTTCTCTCTCTGTTTAAATGAAACCTTTCATGTTTCAGAGAGCTGTCCTCACAGACCCATCCTGCAGGCGGGTCTGCCGGCCAATCAGACGGCCGTGGTCGGCAGTAATGTGGAGTTCGCTTGTCGAGTGTTCAGCGACCCGCAGCCTCACATCCAGTGGCTCAAACACATCACCGTCAACGGCAGCCGAGTCGGACCGGATGGACACCCGTACGTCGACATACTGAAGGTATTGAACCTGTTTGAGTATAATTTAATTAAAGTTTATCTGCAGTGGTCAGAATGGAGCAACTGACTGATTACTGCCAATAAAGTCAATAAAGATTTATTAAAAGCTACAACTAATGCTTATTTTCATCATCAATTAATCTGTTGACTGTTTCCTCGACCAGATCCCCTCACATTATTTCTTGCTCCTGTTTGTCAGACTGCAGGTTTGTACACGCCAGTTAAAGGACTGGAAGTTTTGACTCTGAAGAACGTGACGCTGAAGGATTCAGGAAAGTACTCCTGCCTGGCCGCAAACTCCGTCGGATTTTCGTATAACTCGGCCTGGCTCACTGTGATCGACGGTACGTTCAAGATCTCTCCGAAACTACAGTATATATTATATACATATACATACATGTATATCCTGCACGTATATATATACACATTCATATACATACACATACACATATGTACGCACTACAGTATCAAACCTGAATGTGTTGCCATCTCAATTTAGCACCTGCATATTTTAAGAAAACAGTAAAAGGTTTGTTTCTATCGCTGCAATATTATCCTTATCCCACTAATCCCAGTGTAAGTTCTCTTTGTGCAATTGTACAGCATACAGTCATGGCCAAAAGTATTGGCACCCCTGCTCTTCTGTACTGGACAAGATTATTGGCATCTTGTCAAAATTGTACAACATAATTGCATTTTAAGCATATGATGCTCCTATAATTTGTATTTAAACTCACCTGTGGCAGGTAAGAGGTGCTGCCAATATAGAAATCACACTTGCACACCACACTGAGCATGGAGAAAAGGAAGAAAAGCAAAGGGTTGTTGTGGAAAAACATGGACAATCTGAAGGCTATAAGTCCTTCTCCAGAGATCTGAATGTTCCTGAGTCCTGAGTCCTGAGTCCACTGGATGCAACATTATCAAGATGTTTACAGCCCATGGCGCTGTAACCAACCTCCCTGGATGTGGATGGAAGAGAAAAATTGATGAAAGATTGCAACAAAGGAAGGGATGCAGTGGTTAGGAGACCCAGGAGGACACCACTGCTGGGTTAAGGCCATAAAAAAGTCAGACTGGAGTTTGCCAAAACTTACATGACGAAGCCAAGAAGTGGTGCATTATCTGACAGAAGTGCAGGGGTGCCAATAGATTAAATCTTCTTTTCACAGACTATGATGTTACATTATGTGAAACTATTTGAGACAAAGAAAAAACTCAAAATATAAGAAAATACAAGGATATTCAGTCTTCATGTGCGACCTCCAACATAAAGACCAGCGCTTACCGAAACATTTTGGTCCTGCCTGATTTGTACTTATTCTTTTATTAAATTTTATGCCTTGCATATCAGCGTAATTAACTGTAGAAATGTTTAAAACAAGCAAAAATATTTACTGTATTAAAAGCTCTGCTCGTTAAACTTCTTTTGTTTTACACATGATGTTCGGTTATTACCGTGGTAACAGGAGAATGTATATTTTAGTAAATCTGCTGAATGTTGGTGTATTTATGTGTTTTTTTGTCTTGTGCAGGTGAAGAACCTGGTCAATAATGAAATCCAACTCACACCATACCCAAATCCCATATTTTCTCCCTTTAACCTCCCATCATCGTCCAGCCCTTCCCATTCCACCACGCTGGAAACAACCATCGACCAAAAGCTGCCAAACCCCCAAAACTTCTTTGAATCATCGCGTTTGTGAGTCTGACTGATATGTGCAGGTCCAGGCTGCAATACTCATATCAATAATGTTCTCCCCCAGGAAAAGTTCAGGTGAATCTGCACACTACTTGCACAATGGCATGTACAGTAATAGCTATTTAACTGACAGTTTGTGTTTTGCTTGTGTTTTCTGTTTTAGATGCCCTGACACTACAAATGGGGACTGCAAACGAATTAACCTTTTCTCAGGCAGATCAGAAGAGGCTGCATTACACCCCAGACCAGTCAGGAGGGATTGGACGCCCTTAGAAGCTGTGAAATTTGGTGACATTTATTGATTAAATAAATGACTGTTTGTTTAAAAAAAAACATTGTGTGGATTTGTCATTTGCTATTAGATAAAAACCTGTTTAATAAGGCCCATCATATTTAGGCCTATGTCTATAACACCCAGACTGTAGATAAAGCAGGATTTGTATTATTGGCCTATTTTTATAAAGGCATATTTAGTAATTATTGTGGTTTAATATTATTATATTTAATATTGAAATATCATTGAAAGCACGTTGATCTATAGTTAGGTTGAAATTTCAACATTGTTTCAACATTTGTGTTGGTTGAAATACCATTGAAATTCTGTTGATCTTCAGTTAGAAAATCAACGTTGTTTCAATATTAATTGAGGGTGCAAAAATGTTGTTTCAATGACTTAACGTTGACAAAACAATGTTGATTTAACATTGTTTCAATGACTCTTTGCTATCTGGGACAGCTCCTCTCATCACGTAACACTGAGTCACCATGCTTCTAAATTGTTTTGGTGATGAGTGGAAATTAATCTTTAACATTAAACCAATTCACGTTGTGTGTTAGAGAGTTGGATTTTGGACCAACAAACAATCTTTCATTTATTTTATTTTCTCTTCTTGGAAACTCCCACTGTAGGCGTGTCTTCTCTGCGAGTGTATACATTGAGACAACACCGAGGCCACACACAGAAAAGTTGACTTCAGTAAATGTTATTTTAAAACCAGGTGTTGTCGTTCAGCACTGCAGAAACACCTGGATTTACGGGATCCAACATCTGGAGCCACAGGTACAGCTGCATGTTCTTTTTAAAATCGTTCCCTTTCTTTAGTTTAGATGTTGTAAATGTCTAGTTTCAGCCTGATGATTAAACACCTGTCGGCCACCGTACACGCAGGTCCAGTTTTACAGGTGAGGACCACAACACAGACAATTTACAGCAAGAGAGAATATTTCTTTCAATTAATCGATTAGCCGTCAGGAAAAAAATATTCAGTTTACTGTCATAGAGAGAAAAATATTCACATTTAAGAAGCTGGAATCAGTTTTTCTTTCCTCTTGTGTGTACTTTCCTCCTAAGTGTGTGTACTTATATGTTCTCAATGTTTGGTGGTGGTGTTCGTATAGCGGGTGTGTGTATGTATATTGTTCGTGTCCGGTGGGTCTCTGACAGGTTGTGGAAACGAATTTCCCCTTGGGACAATAAAGGCTATCTATCTATCTATGTAGCTATGTAGCTATCTAGCTATCTATATATCTAGCTATCCATCCATCTATCTATCTTCCGCCGAGGACAACATGTTGCACCACCATGTTTCTCCGGTTTGTACAGAACAGACAAATCAAACACTGTTATATAGTGAAGGACTTTTGTATTTTTTCCACAAGTTTTAGGACCACTGTGAGTTCTACACACTTAAGGGGATGATGGGGTATTGAATTGGTTGCAATCTACAGTCTCACCACTAGATGTCACTACATTCCACATACTCGCCCCTTGAAGAAAACTAAATCAAGCAACTACTGAGTGAACTATTTAGCGTCTATCATACAGGGAGAAGAGAATGAGTGAGTAAAGGAGTGATTTTGGACACAGCTTATGTCTTACAGTACGTCTGGGTTGATGATGGGGTTTTTTTTGTGTCCATGTGGTTTAGTCCAATTTGAAAGGGGTTCAATTTGAATGTGTGCAAGTTATTCATACGTTTATTTCCACATTTGAACAGTTAAAATGTGAAAATAAACATATGAATAACTTCACACATTCTTTTTTTGTGGACCCAGCATCACATTTCTACTTTTAATCCATTCTGAGAGAATATATTAGAGGATTATGGCAAAAGTGTCTAAGTGGTGTAACTATAAAAACTTTGTACCAAATAATTCAACTTGCTTAAAAACAGTAAATAGTCAATAAAACACCATATCAACTAGTTTGGCATGATCTTACATTGTAACTTTTTATGTTAAATAAAGGTAATGGAATACAATTGTTCTCTGTACGTTGATGTATTAGCTGTTGAGGACGAGATGTCTTCTTCTCCTCGCCACTGCCGCTGCCTGCTACTGCTCTTCTGGATCCTGCTGGTTCAGTTTCCTCAGACTCAGTCCAGACCGGCCACCGAGGACACTGACACGGACACCGGTAAGATACTTCCTCACACACTTCACACACTGCCTGTTTGAGACATATGAGGACGTCATCTTGGATTTGGGGAAATGGTTGATCAAACAAGTCAAATCAATGACAATAGAGAAAATTATCACCCAATTCTGTGTTAGACGTTTTTTGCCAACTTCATTCCAACTTATTACCACAGGTGTTTACACATATTTGTTAGAAATTATAGTCAATAGACCTCATTTAAATGAAACTATACCTCATTTTTGAGTACTCCCTCTCCTTGCTTCAGTTTGTGGTTCGTTGGTTTGTTGAAAGCACAAAGACGAATGATTGTAATCACAATGTTTACCTCGTTAGCGTTGGCGCCTCAGTGGGTAACGCCGGAAAAGATGGAGAAGCGGTCCCTCGCCATTCCTGCCGCAAGGACCGTAAAGTTTCGGTGCCAAGCGTCAGGAAACCCCGTCCCCTCCCTGCGCTGGTACAAGAACGGCAAAGATGTCAGGAAGGATCAGAGGATCGGAGGGTTCAAGGTGAGTGATTGATGTTTCTCTGTTAGAGACATGAGAGGAGAGAAGAGTTTGTCTCACTGGTGGATCTCTGTTGAGTCCTTCAGATCAGAGACCACACGTGGACTCTCATCATGGAGTCAGTGGTCCCGTCTGATAAAGGCAACTACACCTGTGTGGTGGAGAATGAATACGGGAGCCTGAAACACACCTATCAGCTGGATGTCGTAGGTAAAAAAACACAAAAACACACATCTGCATTTTAGACACAGCTGTTTAATTTTACACTAAAGTTACTAAAAATAGCTGAAACTCAATGTCAGTCCAATATGAACTCTCTTTTAGCTCTGTTTTTACTCTCTACCAACTCCTGAGGGAAATATCTAAATGCTCCACTATGTTCACCAGCTAGTCTACAGATAACTGTCTGTTTGGTGTTTGGTGTTTGGTGCTGAGCAGGTAGAGTACAGTGGCTTTTTATTTTTACAGCTTTTTCTTTGAAACCGACACTATGAGAGAGCTGAGAGTGAACTAAAACAGTAAAGTTGCAGCTGGACAGTCTCTGATAATTCTCTGTAGGTTCAAACACATCACACACTGACAGATCGGACACTATAATGATAAAGATACAGGAAAAATAACCACTTTAAAAAGTGTGTAAAAGAAGCAAGTCTTCAGAAGCCAGAAACTCAACACTTTGAAAGATCCATTCTTACAGTCTCATCAACTCATTTGGAGCCGTTACTTTAATATACATAACATCTCAAACATTTTAACTAGCACAGTATTAACATGTGCACTGAACATCTGGAGAAAGAAGAGGATTTATACCAAGTTCAGTTTTTATTGATAAAAACGCTGACTCAGTGTGGACACACAATTTCGAACTTTTATTAGATTTATATGTGTTGCTGCTTCGTTATGACAGTGTATAAGGGTCATATGGGCAATAATACATTTTTAAAAACAGGTTTTTCTTTTTTTTTCGCATATATGGCCCTATTACGCTGTCATAGCTTCTCTCTCCTCTGTTTAAATGAAACCTTTCATGTTTCAGATCGCCCTCCTCACAGACCCATCCTGCAGGCGGGTCAGCCGGCCAATCAGACGGCCGTGGTCGGCAGTAATGTGGAGTTCATGTGTCGAGTGTTCAGTGACGCGCAGCCTCACATCCAGTGGCTCAAACACATCACCGTCAACGGCAGCCGGTACGGACCAGATGGACACCCGTACGTCCGCGTGCTGAAGGTATTGAACCCGTTTGAGTATAATTAACTGGTTTGTTTCTCTAGAAGTTTAAAGTTTATCTGCAGTGGTCAGAATGGAGCAACTGACTGATTACTGCCAATAAAGTTAATAAAGATTTATTAAAAGCTACAACTAATGATTATTTTCATTATCGATTAATCTGTTGATTGTTTCCTCGACCAGATCCCCTCACATTATTTCTTGCTCCTGTTTGTCAGACTGCAGGTTTGAACATGACGGATAAAGAAATGGAAGTTTTGACTCTGAAGAACGTGACGCTGGAGGATTCAGGAGAGTACACCTGCCTGGCCGGAAACTCTGTCGGGTTTTCGCATCACTCGGCCTGGCTCACTGTGATCGACGGTACGTTCAATATCCTTCGAAACTACAGTTTGTATCAAACCTGAATGCGTTGCCATCTCAATTTAGCACTTGCAAATTTTAAGAAAACAGTAAAAGGTTATTTTCTATTGCTGCAATATTATCCTTATCCTACTAATCCTAATATAAGTTCTCTTTGTGCAATTGTACAGCATACAGTCATGGCCAAAAGTATTGGCACCCCTGCTCTTCTGTTAGATAATGCACCACTTCTCCCAAAAAATGGTTGCAATTACAAATGTTTTGTTAATCACATGTTCATTTCTTTTTTGTTTGCATTGGAACAACACAAAAAAACAGAGAAAAAAGTCAAACCTGATGTAATTTCACACAGAACTCAAAAAATGGACTGGACAAAATTATTGGCATCATGTCAAAATTTGGTAATCACGTCCACATATGTACGCACATACATAGATATACATAAACATACATACACACACATACAAACAAAGGGCACCTGAGTCAGTTAAACAACTCCATCCCTGTACCTCATAAAAATCATCTCTTTGTACCTCCTTCTAAACTGCATTATGTTTGGACATTCCTTGAGCTTCAAATTCAGACTGTTCCATAATCTCACCCCACAGACAGAAATATAAAAACTTCTCCTCGTCAGAGTTGAAATTAAACAATCCCCTCAAGTTATAGCAACCCTCTCTTACAATTAACGACTTTTGAATATTTCCTGGAAGTTGATTATTTTTTGCATGAAACATAATTTGTGCTGTTTGTAATTCTACCAGGTCTGCAAGTTTTGATAGGAACTTTTGATCCATGGAGGTTTGTGAAACTTTCCTCGAGCCAAGAAAAGCGGTTTTAAAATTTGTGACGTCATCTCAATGTAAAGTCTGTGGGCAGAGTGGGAAACACTACTGAGCATGTGCAGTGGGCTGAATAACACAGAAGCTGATTAATTCTTATATGTATCCATCTCTTATAATACATCCATGGTTTGTGAGATACTGAGATACAGAGAGGTTTATCTGTGGCTTTTGAGGCTTGAATACTGGATCACGATTGGCTCCAATCTGGTTATGATGTCATAAATCCTGCTCGAAGACCCGCCCCCTTAAAATCAGACTTTCAAACATCTCAGAGAAACTTTCCTTCTTCAGCAGATGAATGAAAACCAACTGTACAAACATCATTCTGCACAGAGAAGCTTCTTTCTTCTTTTTTTAAACATATTTTTGAGTGGAAGGAAACTTTAAAGCCTCATTCAGGTCAGAGGTTAATCCAAAAACTGCTTTCATTATCTGTTGGAGGAACATCTGAGACTCACACACATGATCACAGCGTTTTAATATGTCATTTCTTTTTGTAGCTGACGCAAATCAGAGGAAAGAGGAATCCTCAAACAAATGCGACAAAAAGCTCCAACGTAAGAATCAAACATTTGTCCTCTCTCTCTCACTCTCTCTCTCTCTCTCTCTCTCTCTCTCTCTCTCTCTCTCTCTCTCTCTCTCTCTCTCTCTTTGCTTCAGTCGTAGCTTCTCTCTCCTCTCTGTTTAAATGAAACCTTTCATGTTTCAGAGCACTCTCCTGAAAGACTCATCCTGCAGACGGATCTGCCGGCCAACCAGACGTTGGCACCAGCCGTGGCTGGCAGTAACGTGGAGCAGGATGTCCTAGGTAAAAAAAAAACAACACAAAAACACAGATATCTGCATTTTAGACACATTAAGCTGTTTACTACTTTTTTATTTTATATGGCTCTATTACACTGTCGTAGCTTCTCTCTCTGTATAAATGAAACCTTTCATGTTTCAGATCGCTCTCCTCACAGACCCATCCTGCAGGCGGGTCTGCCGGCCAATCAGACGGCCGTGGTCGGCAGTAATGTGGAGTTTGTGTGTCAAGCATTCAGTGACCCACAGCCTCACATCCAGTGGCTCAAACACATCACCATCAACGGCAGCCGGGTCGGACCGGATGGACACCCGTACGTCCGCGTGCTGAAGGTATTGAACCTGTTTGAGTATAATTAACTGGTTTGTTTCTCTAGAAGTTTAAAGTTTATCTGCAGTGGTCAGAATGGAGCAACTGACTGATTACTGTCAATAAAGTCAATAAAGATTTATTAAAAGCTACAACTAATGATTATTTTCATTATTGATTAATCTGTTGATTGTTTCCTCGACCAGATCCCCTCACATTATTTCTTGCTCCTGTTTGTCAGACTGCAGGTTTGTACACGCCGGTTAAAGAAATGGAAGTTTTGACTCTGAAGAACGTGATGCTGGAGGATTCAGGAGAGTACACCTGCCTGGCCGGAAACTCCATCGGGTTTTCGTATAACTCGGCCTGGCTCACTGTGATCGACGGTACGTTCAAGATCTCTCCGAAACTACAGAATATACTGTATACATATACATACATGTATATCCTGCACATATATATATACACATTCGTATACATGCACATCCACATATGTACGCAGTACAGTATCAAACCTGAATGTGTTGCCATCTCAATTTAGCACCTGCATATTTTAAGAAAACAGTAAAAGGTTTGTTTCTATCGCTGCAATATTATCCTCATCCCACTAATCCCAATTTAAGTTCTCTTTGTGCAATTGTACAGCATACAGCCATGGCCAAAAGTATTGGCACCCCTGCTCTTCTGTACTGGACAAGATTATTGGCATCTTGTCAAAATTGTACGACATAATTGCATTTCAAGCATGTGATGCTCCTATAATTTGTATTTAAACTCACCTGTGGCAGGCAAGAGGTGCTGCCGATATAGAAATCACACTTGCACACCACACTGAGCATGGAGAAGAGGAAGAAAAGCAAAGGGTTGTTGTGGAAAAACATGGACAATCTGAAGGCTATAAGTCCTTCTCCAGAGATCTGAATGTTCCTGAGTCCTGAGTCCACTGGATGCAACATTATCAAGATGTTTACAGCCCATGGCGCTGTAGCCAACCTCCCTGGATGTGGATGGAAGAGAAAAATTGATGAAAGATTGCAACAAAGGAAGGGATGCAGTGGTTAGGAGACCCAGGAGGACACCACTGCTGGGTTAAGGCCATAAAAAAGTCAGACTGGAGTTTGCCAAAACTTACATGACGAAGCCAAGAAGTGGTGCATTATCTGACAGAAGTGCAGGGGTGCCAATAGATTAAATCTTCTTTTCACAGACTATGATGTTACATTATGTGAAACTATTTGAGACAAAGAAAAAACTCAAAATATAAGAAAATACAAGGATATTCAGTCTTCATGTGCGACCTCCAACATAAAGACCAGCGCTTACCGAAACATTTTGGTCCTGCCTGATTTGTACTTATTCTTTTATTAAATTTTATGCCTTGCATATCAGCGTAATTAACTGTAGAAATGTTTAAAACAAGCAAAAATATTTACTGTATTAAAAGCTCTGCTCGTTAAACTGCTTTTGTTTTACACATGATGTTCGGTTATTACTGTGGAAACAGGAGAATGTGTATTTTAGTAAATCTGCTGAATGTTGGTGTATTTATGTGTTTTTTTTGTCTTGTGCAGGTGCAGAACCTGGTCAATAATGAAATCCAACTCACACCATACCCAAATCCCATATTTTCTCCCTTTAACCTCCCATCATCGTCCAGCCCTTCCTATTCCACCACGCTGGAAACAACCATCAACCAAAAGCTGCCAAACCCCCAAAACTTCTTTGAATCATCGCGTTTGTGAGTCTGACTTATATGTGCAGGTCCAGGCTGCAATACTCATATCAATAATGTTCTCCCCCAGGAAAAGTTCAGGTGAATCTGCACACTACTTGCACAATGGCATGTACAGTAATAGCTATTTAACTGACAGTTTGTGTTTTGCTTGTGTTTTCTGTTTTAGATGCCTTGACACTACAAATGGGGACTGCAAACGAATTAACCTTCTCTCAGGCAGATCAGAAGAGGCTGCATTACACCCCAGACCAGTCAGGAGGGATTGGACGCCCTTAGAAGCTGTGAAATTTGGTGACATTTATTGATTAAATAAATGACTGTTTGTTTAAAAAAAAACATTGTGTGGATTTGTCATTTGCTATTAGATAAAAACCTGTTTAATAAGGCCCATCATATTTAGGCCTATGTCTATAACACCCTGACTGTAGATAAAGCAGGATTTGTATTATTGGCCTATTTTTATAAAGGCATATTTAGTAATTATTGTGGTTTAATATTATTATATTTAATATTGAAATATCATTGAAAGCACGTTGATCTATAGTTAGGTTGAAATTTCAACATTGTTTCAACATTTGTGTTGGTTGAAATACCATTGAAATTCTGTTGATCTTCAGTTAGAAAATCAACGTTGTTTCAATATTAATTGAGGGTGCAAAAATGTTGTTTCAATGACCTAACGTTGACAAAACAATGTTGATTTAACATTGTTTCAATGACTCTTTGCTATCTGGGACAGCTCCTCTCAGCATGTAACACTGAGTCACCATGCTTCTTAATTGTTTAGGTGGTGAGTGGAAATTAATCTTTAACATTAAACCAATTCACGTTGTGTGTTAGAGAGTTGGATTTTGGACCAACAAACAATCTTTCATTTATTTTATTTTCTCTTCTTGGAAACTCCCACAGTAGGCGTGTCTTCTCTGCGAGTGTATACATTGAGACAACACCGAGGCCACACACAGAAAAGTTGACTTCAGTAAATGTTTTTTTAAAACCAGGTGTTGTCGTTCAGCACTGCAGAAACATCTGGATTTACGGGATCCAACATCTGGAGCCACAGGTACAGCTGCATGTCCTTTTTAAAATCGTTCCCTTTCTTTAGTTTAGATGTTGTAAATGTCTAGTTTCAGCCTGATGACTAAACACCTGTCGGCCACCGTACATACAGGTCCCGTTTTACAGGTGAGGAAAACAACACAGACAATTTACAGCAAGAGAGAATATTTCTTTCAATTAATCGATTAGCTGTCAGGAAAAAAATATTCAGTTTACTGTCATAGAGAGAAAATATTCACATTTAAGAAGCTGGAATCAGTTTTTCTTTCCTCTTGTGTGTACTTTCCTCCTAAGTGTGTGTACTTATATGTTCTCAATGTTTGGTGGTGGTGTTCGTATAGCGGGTGTGTGTATGTATATTGTTCGTGTCCGGTGGGTCTCCGACAGATTGTGGAAACGAATTTCCCCTTGGGACAATAAAGGCTATCTATCTAGCTATCTAGCTATGTAGCTATCTATATATCTAGCTATCTATCTATCTATCTATCTATCTATGTAGCTATCTAGCTATGTAGCTATCTATATATCTAGCTATCCATCCATCTATCTATCTTCCGCTGAGGACAACATGTTGCACCACCATGTTTCTCCGGTTTCTCCAGAACAGACAAATCAAACACTGTTATATAGTGAAGGACTTTTGTATTTTTTCCACAAGTTTTAGGACCACTGTGAGTTCTACACACTTAAGGGGATGATGGGGTATTGAATTGGTTGCAATCTACAGTCTCACCACTAGATGTCACTACATTCCACACACTCGTCCCTTAAAGAAAACTAACATCAAGCAACTACTGAGTGAACTATTTAGCGTTTATCACACAGGGAGAAGAGAATGACTGAGTAAAGGAGTGATTTTGGACACAGTTTATGTCTTACAGTACGTCTGGGTCAATGATGGGGTTTTTTTGTGTCCATGTGGTCTAGCCCAATTTGAAAGGGGTTCAATTTGAATGTGTGAAGTTATTTATACGTTTATTTCCACATTTGAACTGTTAAAATGTGAAAATAAACGTATGAATAACTTCACACATTGTTTTTTTGTGGACCCAGCATCAAATTTCTGCTTTTAATCCATTCTGAGAGAATATATTAGAGGATTATGGCAAAAGTGTCTAAGTGGTGTAACTATAAAAACTTTGTACCAAATAATTCAACTTGCTTAAAAACAGTAAATAGTCAATAAAACACCATATCAACTAGTTTGGCATGATCTTACATTGTAACTTTTTATGTTAAATAAAGGTAATGGAATACAATTGTTCTCCATACGTTGATGTATTAGCTGTTGAGAACGAGATGTCTTCTTCTCCTCGCCACTGCCGCCGCCTGCTACTGCTCTCCTGGCTCCTGCTGGTTCAGTTTCCTCAGGCTCAGTCCAGACCGGCCACCGAGGACACTGACACGGACACCGGTAAGATACTTCCTCACACACTTCACACACTGGCTGTTTGAGACATGTGAAGACGTCATCTTGGATTTTGGGAAATGGTTGATCAAACAAGTCAAATCAATGACAATAGAGAAAATTATCACCCAATTCTGTGTTAGACGTTTTTTGCCAACTTCATTCCAACTTATTACCACAGGTTTTACACATATTTGTTGGAAATTATAGTCAATAGACCTCATTTAAATGAAACTATACCTCATTTTTGAGTACTCCCTCTCCTTGCTTCAGTTTGTGGTTCATTGGTTTGTTGAAAGCACAAAGACGAATGATTGTAATCACAATATTTACCTCGTTAGCGTTGGCGCCTCAGTGGGTAACGCCGGAAAAGATGGAGAAGGAGAAGCGGCCCCACGTCCTTACCGGAAATACCATAAAGTTTCGTTGCCAAGCGTCAGGAAACCCCGTCCCCTCCCTGCGCTGGTACAAGAACGGCAAAGAGGTCAGGAAGGTTCAGAGGATCGGAGGGTTCAAGGTGAGTGATTGACGTTTCTCTGTTAGAGACATGAGAGGAGAGAAGAGTTTGTCTCACTGGTGGATCTCTGTTGAATCCTTCAGATCAGAGACCACACGTGGACTCTCATCATGGAGTCAGTGGTCCTGTCTGATGAAGGCAACTACACCTGTGTGGTGGAGAATGAATACGGGAGCCTGAAACACACCTATCAGCTGGATGTCGTAGGTAAAAAAAACACAAAAACTCACATCTGCATTTTAGACACATTAAGCTGTTTAATTTTACACTAAAGTTACTAAAAATAGCTGAAACTCAATGCCAGTCCAATATGAACTCTCTTTTAGCTCTGTTTTTACTCTCTACCAACTCCTGAGGGAAATATCTAAATGCTCCACTATGTTCACCAGCTAGTCTACAGATAACTGTGTCTGTTTGGTGTTTGGTGCTGAGCAGGTAGAGTACAGTGGCTTTTTATTTTTACTGCTTTTTCTTTGAAACCGACACTATGAGAGAGCTGAGAGTGAACTAAAACAGTAAAGTTGCAGCTGGACAGTCTCTGATAATTCTCTGTAGGTTCAAACACATCACACACTGACAGATCAGACATTATAACGATAAAGATACAGGAAAAACAACCACTTTAAAAAGTGTGTAAAAGAAGCAAGTCTTCAGAAGCCAGAAACTCTACACTTTAAAAGATCCATTCTTACAGTCTCATTAACTTGTTTGGAGCCGTTACTTTAATATACATAACATCTCAAACATTTTAACTAGCACAGTATTAACATGTGCACTGAACATCTGGAGAAACAAGAGGATTTATACCAAACTGAGTTTTTAGTGATGAAAACGCTGACTCAGTGTGGACACACAATTTCGAACTTTTATTAGATTTATATGTGTTGCTGCTTCGTTATGACAGTGTATAAGGGTCATATGGGCAATAATACATTTTTAAAAACAGGTTTTTCTTTTTTTTCACATATATGGCCCTATTACACTGTCATAGCTTCTCTCTCCTCTGTTTAAATGAAACTTTTCATGTTTCAGAGCGCCCTCCTCACAGACCCATCCTGCAGGCGGGTCAGCCGGCCAATCAGACGGCCGTGGTCGGCAGTAATGTGGAGTTCATGTGTCGAGTGTTCAGTGACGCGCAGCCTCACATCCAGTGGCTCAAACACATCACCATCAACGGCAGCCGGGTCGGACCGGATGGACTACCGTACGTCCGCGTGCTGAAGGTATTGAACCCGTTTGAGTATAATTAACTGGTTTGTTTCTCTAGAAGTTTAAAGTTTATCTGCAGTGGTCAGAATGGAGCAACTGACTGATTACTGCCAATAAAGTCAATAAAGATTTATTAAAAGCTACAACTAATGATTATTTTCATTATCGATTAATCTGTTGATTGTTTCCTCGACCAGATCCCCTCACATTATTTCTTGCTCCTGTTTGTCAGACTGGAGGTTTGAACACGACGGATAAAGAAATGGAAGTTTTGACTCTGAAGAACGTGACGCTGGAGGATTCGGGAGAGTACACCTGCCTGGCCGGAAACTCCGTCGGGTTTTCGTATCACTCGGCCTGGCTCACTGTGATCGACGGTACGTTCAATATCCTTCGAAACTACAGTTTGTATCAAACCTGAATGCGTTGCCATCTCAATTTAGCACTTGTAAATTTTAAGAAAGCAGTAAAAGGTTTGTTTCTATCGCTGCAATATTATCCTTATCCCACTAATCCTAATATAAGTTCTCTTTGTGCAATTGTACAGCATACAGTCATGGCCAAAAGTATTGGCACCCCTGCTCTTCTGTTAGATAATGCACCACATCTCCCAAAAAATGGTTGCAATTACAAATGTTTTGTTAATCACATGTTCATTTCTTTTTTGTTTGCATTGGAACAACACAAAAAAACAGAGAAAAAAGTCAAACCTGATGTAATTCCACACAGAACTCAAAAAATGGACTGGACAAAATTATTGGCATCATGTCAAAATTTGGTAATCACTTCCACATATGTACGCACATACATAGATATACATAAACATACATACACACACATACAAACAAAGGGCACCTGAGTCAGTTAAACAACTCCATCCCTGTACCTCATAAAAATCATCTCTTTGTACCTCCTTCTAAACTGCATTATGTTTGGACATTCCTTGAGCTTCAAATTCAGACTGTTCCATAATCTCACCCCACAGACAGAAATATAAAAACTTCTCCTCATCAGAGTTTAAATTAAACAATCCCCTCAAGTTATAGCAACCCTCTCTTTCAATTAACAACTTTTGAATATTTCCTGGAAGTTGATTATTTTTTGCCTGAAACATAATTTGTGCTGTTTGTAATTCTACCAGGTCTGCAAGTTTTGATAGGAACTTTTGATCCATGGAGGTTTGTGAAACTTTCCTCGAGCCAAGAAAAGCGGTTTTAAAATTTGTGACGTCATCTCAATGTAAAGTCTGTGGGCAGAGTGGGAAACACTACTGAGCATGTGCAGTGGGCTGAATAACACAGAAGCTGATTAATTCTTATATGTATCCATATCTTATAATACTTCCATGGTTTGTGAGATACTGAGATACAGAGAGGTTTATCTGTGGCTTTTGAGGCTTGAATACTGGATCACGATTGGCTCCAATCTGGTTATGATGTCATAAATCCTGCTCGAAGACCCGCCCCCTTAAAATCAGACTTTCAAACATCTCAGAGAAACTTTACTTCTTCAGCAGATGAATGAAAACCAACTGTACAAACATCATTCTGCACAGAGAAGCTACTTTCTTCTTTTTTTAAACATATTTTTGAGTGGAAGGAAACTTTAAAGCCTCATTCAGGTCAGAGGTTAATCCAAAAACTGCTTTCATTATCTGTTGGAGGAACATCTGAGACTCACACACATGATCACAGTGTTTCAATATGTCATTTCTTTTTGTAGCTGACGCAAATCAGAAGAAAGAGGAATCCTCAAACAAATGCGACAGAAAGCTCCAACGTAAGAATCAAACATTTGTCCTCTCTCTCTCTCTCTCTCTCTCTCTCTCTCTCTCTCTCTCTCTCTCTCTCTCTCTCTCTCTCTCTCTCTCTCTCTCTCTCTCTCTCTCTCTCTCTCTCTTTGCTTCAGTCGTAGCTTCTCTCTCCTCTCTGTTTAAATGAAACCTTTCATGTTTCAGAGCACTCTCCTGAAAGACTCATCCTGCAGACGGATCTGCCGGCCAACCAGATGTTGGCACCAGCCGTGGCTGGCAGTAACGTGGAGCGGGATGTCCTAGGTAAAAAAAAAACAACACAAAAACACACATATCTGCATTTTAGACACATTAAGCTGTTTACTACTTTTTTATTTTATATGGCTCTATTACGCTGTCATAGCTTCTCTCTCCTCTGTATAAATGAAACCTTTCATGTTTCAGAGAGCTCTCCTCACAGACCCATCCTGCAGGCGGGTCTGCCGGCCAATCAGACGGCCGTGGTCGGCAGTAATGTGGAGTTTGCGTGTCGAGCGTTCAGTGACCCACAGCCTCACATCCAGTGGCTCAAACACATCACCGTCAACGGCAGCCGGGTCGGACCGGATGGACACCCGTACGTCAACATACTGAAGGTATTGAACCTGTTTGAGTATAATTAACTGGTTTGTTTCTCTAGAAGTTTAAAGTTTATCTGCAGTGGTCAGAATGGAGCAACTGACTGATTACTGCCAATAAAGTTAATAAAGATTTATTAAAAGCTACAACTAATGATTATTTTCATTATGGATTAATCTGTTGATTGTTTCCTCGACCAGATCCCCTCACATTATTTCTTGCTCCTGTTTGTCAGACTGCAGGTTTGTACACGCCGGTTAAAGAACTGGAAGTTTTGACTCTGAAGAACGTGATGCTGGAGGATTCAGGAGAGTACACCTGCCTGGCCGGAAACTCCTTCGGGTTTTCGTATAACTCGGCCTGGCTCACTGTGATCGACGGTACGTTCAAGATCTCTCCGAAACTACAGAATATACTGTATACATATACATACATGTATATCCTGCACGTATATATATACACATTCATATACATACACATACACATATGTACGCACTACAGTATCAAACCTGAATGTGTTGCCATCTCAATTTAGCAACTGCATATTTTAAGAAAACAGTAAAAGGCTTGTTTCTATCGCTGCAATATTATCCTTATCCCACTAATCCCAATTTAAGTTCTCTTTGTGAAATTGTACAGCATACAGTCATGGCCAAAAGTATTGGCATCTTGTCAAAATTGTACAACATAATTGCATTTCAAGCATGTGATGCTTCTATAATTTGTATTTAAACTCACCTGTGGCAGGTAAGAGGTGCTGCCAATATAGAAATCACACTTGCACACCACACTGAGCATGGAGAAAAGGAAGAAAAGCAAAGGGTTGTTGTGGAAAAACATGGACAATCTGAAGGCTATAAGTCCTTCTCCAGAGATCTGAATGTTCCTGAGTCCTGAGTCCTGAGTCCACTGGATGCAACATTATCAAGATGTTTACAGCCCATGGCGCTGTAGCCAACCTCCCTGGATGTGGATGGAAGAGAAAAATTGATGAAAGATTGCAACAAAGGAAGGGATGCAGTGGTTAGGAGACCCAGGAGGACACCACTGCTGGGTTAAGGCCATAAAAAAGTCAGACTGGAGTTTGCCAAAACTTACATGACGAAGCCAAGAAGTGGTGCATTATCTGACAGAAGTGCAGGGGTGCCAATAGATTAAATCTTCTTTTCACAGACTATGATGTTACATTATGTGAAACTATTTGAGACAAAGAAAAAACTCAAAATATAAGAAAATACAAGAATATTCAGTCTTCATGTGCGACCTCCAACATAAAGACCAGCGCTTACCGAAACATTTTGGTCCTGCCTGATTTGTACTTATTCTTTTATTAAATTTTATGCCTTGCATATCAGCATAATTAACTGTGGAAATGTTTAAAACAAGCAAAAATATTTACTGTATTAAAAGCTCTGCTCGTTAAACTGCTTTTGTTTTACACATGATGTTCGGATGTTACCGTGGTAACAGGAGAATGTATATTTTAGTAAATCTGCTGAATGTTGGTGTATTTATGTGTTTTTTTGTCTTGTGCAGGTGCAGAACCTGGTCAATAATGAAATCCAACTCACACCATGCCCAAATCCCATATTTTCTCCCTTTAACCTCCCATCATCGTCCAGCCCTTCCCATTCCACCACGCTGGAAACAACCATCGACCAAAAGCTGCCAAACCCCCAAAACTTCTTTGAATCATCGCGTTTGTGAGTCTGACTTATATGTGCAGGTCCAGGCTGCAATACTCATATCAATAATGTTCTCCCCCAGGAAAAGTTCAGGTAGCCTTCTCAATCCCTGTGATGACATGTAACAGAAGAATGGTTCTACTGGTGAGAAATAAAAAGGGTTCAATTAAATCTGCCGAAGCATGTCAACCTCGAAACATACCAGTCTCCTGTTATCTACTCAATATCAGATCACTAGTCAACAAATCATGACTGAATGTAGCTGCGGTACTTTTCTGAATGAGGCAGCACCAACAAATTTCAGTTTTATGAACAAGTGTCGGAAGTGGCAATAAAGGCGGAGTTGCTGCCATCTAGTGCAAGAAAATTACATTTGGTGATTTTAGCTCTTTCGAAGAATAGAATAGATTTTAAAGTTCTGCTACTGGTCTATAAATCACTGAATGGTTTAGGTCCAGAATACATGAATGACATGTTAGTAGAATATAAACCCAGTAGAGCTCTGAGATCTACTGACTCAGGTCAGATAGTTGAGTCCAGAGCTCTGAGATCTAGTGACTCAGGTCAGATAGTTGAGCCCAGAGCTCTGAGATCTACTGACTCAGGTCAGATAGTTGAGCCCAGAGCTCTGAGATCTACTGACTCAGGTCAGATAGTTGAGCCCAGAGCTCTGAGATCTACTGACTCAGGTCAGATAGTTGAGCCCAGAGTTCAAACTAAACATGATGAAGCAGCTTTTACACAACTGGAACAAACTACCAGCAGAACTGAAATCAACTGTGAACATTTTTAAATCCAGGTTAAAAACATTTCTCTTCTCCTGAGCTTATGATTGAGCTCTTTTAAAGCAGTTTAAATTTTAATCTTTCATTTGCACTCTATGTCCTTTTTTTAATGGTTCCAATTTTTACTATAATTGTGTTTTTGTTTTTTTTAAATTGTGTGTTTTTATGCTTCCAATTCTTACTGTTAAATGTTAGTTTGTATGTAAAGCACGGTGAATTGTCCATGGGTATGAAATGCTGTATATAAATAAAGCTGCCTTGCCTAAAACCTGAACCGTCTGTTTCTCCTGCTGTTCTCAATGTTTTCATCACTCTGATGTTTTATAAATGTTTTTATTAAAGTCCCTCCATTTAAAAAAAAAAAAAAAATCATGTGTTTCTTCTTTATTCCTTCAGTTGGATGTCTACTCTTCTTCTTTGTGCAGAGTTTGTTTTCAGACACCTTAAATCTCAGTTTAACGTGGTCCAAAGTGTTGATGTGGAAACTTGAAACACTGAGAAGGAGGAAAACTTTAAGAAAACTATCTTTGATATATTTAGATTTTCTCACAAAAAATGATTCTTGGTAAGAACATACAAATACATCCTGGTTTGTTTCTGCTTAATCTTTCAGGAAACAGTCTTTCTCTGTTATATATTTGATGTGATTATGATTAGAAATGTGTCTATTTTTGTGCTTAAAGTCATTCAAACACTCAGTGGTCAGCTGCTGGTTGTTGTATCTTGGATGAAACAGCAGAGGGAAGTGTTGTCTGAGTGTTTCCACCTCACTCCACTTTATTTAACTACACAGGTTCATTTCATGTGCAGGCAGCCACACCACCAAACTTATTAAAAATGAACATTTAACCATTGATACTACGCAGTTTGTTTTCAATTAGTTTATTTACTTTGAGCACACAATTTAATAATGTAGGGTTTATGCACTATTTTCGGTTATATTGATAATTTCTTCTCTTGTCTTTGAGTTATTCTGGTCCTGCATCCTGACATACAGCGAGCGAGAGAACCGGCGACGAAATCTCGCGATATGCAACGTGACGATTTTATCGCGAGTATATTCCAAACCAATCAAATTATCGAGGGGCGTAAACAAACTTCTGGCGCTATTTTTAGATTCCTGACATTTCCTGGTTGCCGTTTTTTGACATCTTGGACACATGATGAGTGAGTAAACATTTTAATTTCAATGCAAATGAAAAAAATCTCTTTCTCAGGCAGGTTGAATAGTTGAATGTTGAGCTAAATTCGTACTCAAGTAAGAGTATTGTTACTTTAGAACAATAATACTCAAGTAAAAGTAAAAGCTAGCTTCTCAACAGGAAGCAGCATGTACATTTCAACCAATGAGAAGCATTATAATGAACATATTCTGAAGAATATTACATCCACTCTGGATAATGATGTTTTGTGTAGTGACCACTAGATGGAGCCACAGCTGATGTGGACTGAAAGAAACCTGAACACGCTGAAGTACATATATAAATAAATAATGTACATACACATTTAAGTAAACTATTCATTTAAAGGACAAGTTCACATTTTTCCAAATGAACATGAAGTGTGTTATTCTTGCTGTAATGATTCCTCCTGTTCATACTGAGCATTAGATCCTTCATAATGTTTATAATGGAAGTGAAGGAGGACTAAATCCACAGTCCTCCTTCTGTTTAAACATGGATTTAAAAGTTAATCTGAAGCTAATATGAGGCTTCACCGTCCAAATGAGTCAAATCTTCATCTTCTATGTTACTATACTTCCACCACAGAGAAACAGGAAACACTAAGAGGGAATCTGATGCTAAAAAGTGTTAGATATCACTTGATATGACTAACTCAGACTGCTGAAGCTGAATAGAAGCTTCACATCATATGACTGTGTGGACACATTGTGGATTTAGTCCTCCATCACTTCCATTGAAAGCACATTTGAAGACCTTTTAATTGTCAGTATGAACAGGAGGAATGATTACAGTGAGGAAAACCTCTTTCACTGCTCATATGGACACCTGACTGCTGTTCAAAAAAAAAAATATGAACCTGTCCTTTAACTTCTAAGTTCAGTTGCTCTGGGAAAACGAGGTTGTTGTTGGATAAAAGTGGTAGATGTACTAAAGGTTCTTGTACTTTTACCCTCTGTGGAGCTTCCACCATGACAGGCTCCAGGCCAAACCTCCAGATCCGGGCTCTAACAAGACCTGACCCCAACCCCAGCTTCAGTTATTTTCTGACACTGTAGACGGTGATTAGACTGCCATTACATGTTGCTGTTTACATCTGTGGTTCATTCATGTCCTCCTGCATTCAGTCTGTAAACACAGGAACATGTAAACAGGTGACCCAAAGAAATCAGAACCTGGACTCTTAAGACCTGTGGTGTAAACTGTCCTCAACATGAGTGTATCTCTGGAACCTGATGGAGCTGTCTGTGGTCAGTTATCTAACTACTACAGCGTAATGTGGCAGTGTGTTTACCCGGGCAAGCAATGCTGTGGGTGGAAAGGCCTGATTGGTGGTTTGCGGTCGAGAAACATGCCCAATGAGCCAATCATAGTGCGATACACAGTCTGTAAGCCACAATCACATTTACGAAACACAAAACGACAAAGTGTGAGATATGTTACTTAAAGCTGCAGTTAATTATTATCTATTTTTGGCCACTTTTGGGCAGCAGAATGAGAGAAAAACACAACAGCAAAGGAGAGGATTGTGTTACCAACGGGCAGCCAAGAGCATAGATGTATTATAAGAGCTGGATACGGCGCCACCACACAGCCTTGCAGACAAGTTCCCCCAGTGGTCACTCGCAGAGTTGCAGCTAAAAAAAAAAACCTTCGCCCCAAAAAGCATTTTCTCCATAGACCACCATTGTAAAATAGACGTATGTGTCAACGTAACTGTTGACAGGACATCTCGAACTGCAGACAGCGTCAATTATGAATTATGAATTTTTAATCCATGGAGGTTTTATATTTGTTAAACTTTCCTCAAGCCAAGAAAAGCCATTTTAAAATCTGTGACGTCATCACAATGTAAAGTCTGTGGGCCGATCGGGAAACACTACTGCAAATATTCAGCTGGCTGCTTTACATGGAAATAAACTCAGAAGCTAGAAACTTTTTTTTGGTGAATGTGCCAGATAATAACAATTCAATATGTTTGGTTCATGTTTGGTTGGTCAGGACTCAGAGGCAAACTTTCTGTATCCTTGCATGCTTGTCCACTCGTACTGTAGAAGAGGACAGAGGCGTACGGCCCACTCAACTTGAGTCGAGAAATATTTAATGTCAGATGGTTTTATCCCTTACATACTGTTCATATTCTGTTCATATTCTCTCCTCACAGTTTGTTCTCCTCATAAAAAGTGTCTATACTAAATGTTGAAGCACAGATGTGTTTAGAAACCATCAACAATCAATAATATGACTGATCAATAAATGTGTTTAAACCTTTAAGAGCAGAGAGAGTGTATTTTTTAGCTTTTACACCACTAAACATCTCCTATCACACAATATCATGTCCTATTTTACCTCAGACATGAAAATATAACATAGACATAATGATGGAAATGTATTTTATTAGTACGTAGCTTTGAGTCTCTTTAGTCGCTCCATCTCTAAGTTACTATGGTAACTAGATGGCAGCTGTTACTCAAACTACCTGTAGGTTGTTTGCATCTCTTTTTGGTGGTTAAATGTTATTTTCTATGTAAAGGTAAAATGAGCAGAGCTTTGTGGAAGTGTGGGGTTTATTGTAGAACCATTAGAGCCATCATCAGTCTTCATCCTCATAACTACTATCTTATTAAAACTATTAACTATTCATTTCACTAAAACACATGGACATAGATACGGAGATAATCTGACCCAGAACAGCCTCAATGGACTAACATTTGGAACATCTATACAAAAGTAGAACATTTTGCATCTTGTTTAAGGAAAAATGTGCTACCCCATTTTTTTGGATACCTTGCTTTCCCCTCCCGTTTACATTGTTTTCTTACTTTACCTGATTAGCTACCTGTAGTCATTTCTTTTTGCTCAGATTTATTTAGTTTTGTTTTATTCTGTCTGTTTTGTTACTGATTTACTGTAATAAGCAGTCTTGTGTTTCATTATAAAAACTGTAATTACTTAAAGTGTACTGAGACACTGTGATTTCATGCTCCAAATGAACATACTTACTGACTGAAAATAGCTGCCTGCTGCTGCTGCTGGAAACAAGGTTGATTTGAGCAAAGTTTGCAGGCTATAAAACCAAAACAATGAGCCAAAAGAGGTTAAGTGCTCCGTACAGCTGAGGGGAACTTCAGAGTTGGTGATAATTGTCAGTGGATTCATCACATTGCCCATTATTTAAATCATTTTCAAACACCTAAATGATGATTTGTGCAGTTTGAAAGACAAATATCACCTGCAATAGGAGGCTTACAGTGACTGGTTACTCAGACATGCTCACTGATGTCACGTTTTTGCAGCTTGGATCCAACTTATGTCATGCTTTTAATTTAACCGAAATCAGCTGAGTCAAGGCCTGGCACTAAACATCCTGATAGCTGCCAAACACAACACTCCCCCGTGCTTCACTCACTGTGTGTTATAGGAAACTGGTGGGTGTATTTTCGGTACAGGGATGTAAATCATGAGCCCAAAAAGCTCCACTCTGTGTTGCTTCATCGTATATTTGTGCAGGATATACTGAACACTGCAGGACTGTGGGCTGCTAGTGTTTATGTTGAAGTGGCTGATTTCTGCACACCTGACTGTTTGTTTGCAGTTTGGTTAGCAACACATTATGGACAGGTCTGTTTTCAGTGGAGGAAACTAAATACATTTACACAAATACTGTACTTAAGTTAAGTTTTGAGGTACTAGTACTTTACTGTAGTATTTCCATGTGATGCTACTTTCTACATCTCAGAGGGAAATATTGTACTTTCTACTCCACTACATTTATTTAACAGCTTTAGTTACTTTTCAGATGCAGATTTGACTCAATGGAAAATATAACAAGCTTTTAAAATACAACACATTGTTAAAGATGAAACCAGTCAGCAGTGTGTAGTCGGCTCACATTTCAGATGTCTATGAGTTGTTAACAGCTCCACCAAATACTGATTCTTCCCTCTAAACTTCTCACATGCTTTCACTTCAATAAATGTTCAAATGATGCAGTGTATATAAACTGTATTGTATACTATGATACGATACAGTATACTCTGTCTGTAGTGAAATTTGTCTTGGACTTAATGCTGCACACATTAATAAATTACACCTAACAAAACACTGTATATAAAGTAGTGTAAACTAGCTTCACTATTAATAATCTAATGATGTCATATATAATAATATATCACTACTTTTACTGTAATACTGCATACTACATCACTATAATACTGCAGTACTTTTACTGTAATACTACATCACTATAATACTGCAGTACTTTAAATGTAATACTGCATACTACATCACTATAATACTGCAGTACTTTAAATGTAATACTGCATACTACATCACTATAATACTGCAGTACTTTTACTGTAATACTGCATACTACATCACTCATAATACTGCAGTACTTTAACTGTAATACTGCATACTACATCACTATAATACTGCAGTACATTTACTGTAATACTGCACACTACATCACTATAATACTGCAGTACTTTTACTGTAATACTGCATACTACATCACTCATAATACTGCAGTACTTTAACTGTAATACTGCATACTACATCACTATAATACTGCAGTACTTTTACTGTAATACTGCATACTACATCACTATAATACTGCAGTACTTTTACTGTAATACTGCATACTACATCACTATAATACTGCAGTACTTTTACTGTAATACTGCATACTACATCACTATAATACTGCAGTACTTTTACTGTAATACTGCATACTACATCACTATAATACTGCAGTACTTTTACTGTAATACTGCATACTACATCACTCATAATACTGCAGTACTTTAACTGTAATACTGCATACTACATCACTATAATACTGCAGTACTTTTACTGTAATACTGCATACTACATCACTATAATACTGCAGTACTTTTACTGTAATACTGCATACTACATCACTATAATACTGCAGTACTTTTACTGTAATACTGCATACTACATCACTATAATACTGCAGTACTTTTACTGTAATACTGCATACTACATCACTATAATACTGCAGTACTTCTACTGTAATACTGCATACTACATCATTCATAATATTTATGTACTTTTACTGTTGTAGGATCTATCATGCAGGACTTTTACTTGTAATGAAGTATTTTTACTCTGTTGATACTTTTACTGCAGTAAAGGATCTGAGTCCTCTGCACGCGGCTTCCTTTTGATGATGAAATCAAACATAAATTTAAGTTGTTATGAAAGACTGTAAATGTCCAAAAAACTAATCAAACTGTCATGACTTCTCCAACATAAGGTCATCGGTCACATTTGAACTCCTCGATGGATGCACTCCTGGTTATTATAAGTTTCACAAGACATGACAGCAGCCCACACAGATGTGAGCTCATATGAATAAATGGCTGAATCACCGTCACGCCTGTTCCACTGAGATCACTGGAACGAGAACATCTGTCTGCCATGTTGAAACTATCATCCTTTAATACCGTCTGTGTTATTAATTTGACTAGGTCGTTGATTATTATAGAAAAGGAAACCGCTCACTGCAACAACAACAACTCCAAATGCAACAACAGAATCTGTGGTTGGTCCGAGCGCTCTAAATATGTTTTATGATGTGAAAATGGTGCGGTTAGGGTTTGGTTATGTTCAGGGAGAGATCATGGTTTGGGTTAAAATAAGATCATCCTCATAAATAAGAAAGACATTGAAACATCTGTATACATTGCAGTGATGGCGCCCTCTAGCTAATTATGACGGGATTATAGGAGGACATCAGGTGACATTATTATCGTGACCAAGGCCACGTAGGGAAGAGGTTGGAGTGGACAAAATATCAGATCACCATGACAAGATAGCAGAAGTTAGCAGTTATTACGTTAGTAGCTATTACGTTAGCAGTTATTACGTTAGCAGTTATTACGATAACAGTTATTACGTTAGCAGTTATTAAGTTAGCAGTTATTACATTAGCAGCTTTTATGTAAGCAGTTTTTACAATAGCAGCTAATTACGTTAGCAGTTATTACATTAGTAGCTATAATGTTAACAGCTTTTAAATTAGCAGTTATTATGTTAGTAGTTATTACGATATTAGCTATAATGTTAACAGCTATTACATTAGTAGTTATTACGTTAGCAGCTATAATGTAAGCAGTTTTTACATTAGCAGTTAATTATGTTAGTAACTATAATGTTAACAGCTCTTACATTAGCGGCTTTTACATTAGCAGCGATTATGTTATCAGCTATTACATTAGCAGTTAATACGTTAGTAGCTGTTAAGTTAGCAGTTTTTACATTAGCAGCTAATTATGTTAGTAGTTAGTAAGTTAGTAGCTATAATGTTAACAGCTTTTACATTAGCAGCTTTTACGTTAGCAGCGATTATGTTATCAGCTATTGCATTAGCAGTTATTAGGTTAGCAGTTACGTTAGCAGCTAAAACAAAATTTGGGCTTTTTTGTCTAGAAGTAGGTGTAAATAATTATTTTCAGCCATTTAGCTCTATTCACTCACGTTCATTGATGACTACCTCGTGAGCCAAGTTCGGTATAATGGCGTTTAGATAGGTGGTGTAGCTTGCTGAGTTTCTTTTAGCAGATGCTTTTATTCAATGTGACATCTGAGAGTCCATGAAACACAAGAAGGGAACAACACAAGTGCCATAGAGTTAAGAGTAAGACGGGATGTTTGTTTGATGTTTTTGTTCAGTCTATCAAATGCAGAGCAGGGTCAGAGTTTGGTCTCTTTTTTAAGCCACACATTCTTCCTTTGTGTCAAACCATGGTGCCTACATTACCCACAATGCAACTCCATTTGATGCACATGACTGTACGGATTTGGGTGGGTCCTGTTTGGTTTTGGGCTCATACATAAAAAGAGATTTATGTGTGCCATGTTTTTTTTTAATGAGGTTAGAAGAGATCAGAATTTGCTGCTTTTTATAGATGAATGAAAGATTTTTTTTTCCCCCTGTAAAAGATAAAAGATTATATTTTGCTTTGCTCAAGAATATTTTTAAAAAGTCGGTTTAATGCAGAGAAAGAGAGAAGAGAGAGAAGAGGAGGGTTTTATTTTCCCTATTTCCACATTTTCCTACAGTAAGCAGAAACTGTGCAAAACTCAATGTCAGTCTTGTGCAGATCTTCAAAGTGTGTGTTTTTCAGGAAAACACACACACATGCACACACATACACACACACATACACACACACGCAGCCTCCTCCCTCCATAAAAGAAAGAGAGAGTTTGAGACAGACACACCGCAAGCTCAGGAATGTGGAGTTTACATGGGCAGCTTTATTTGGCCAGAAGAGAATGTTCCTTCATTCAGCTCCGAAAGCCACATCCACACACACACACACACACACACACACACACAAACACACACTGACACACACGCACACACATGCATTAACTGTTTTGTCCGCTAGTTTTCAGCAGAAACAAGAAGTGAACCGAGCAGACCCAGTTATCTGTAGACTAGCTGGTGACCATAGTGGAGCATTTAGAGCAGAGGTGTCAAACTCATCTTCATTCAAGGGCCACATACAGACCAATTTGATCTCATGTGGGCCGGATCATTAAATAGATGGAGGGAAGGAAGGAAGGAAATAAGAAGGGAAGGAAAGAAAGAGAGACAAAAGGAAAAAGAGAAGAAAGGTAGGAAGGACAAACAGAAGGAAAGAAGGAAGGACAGATGGAAGAAACGGAGGAAGGAAGAAAGGGAGGAAGGACCGTTGGAAGAAAGGGAGGAAGGACAGACAGAAGGAAAGAAGGAAGGACAGATGGAAGAAATGGAGGAACGAACGAACAAACGAAGAAAAGAAAACAGGAAGGACAAATGGAAGAAACGGAGGAAGGAAGAAAGGGAGGAAGGACAGATGGAAGGAAGGACCGATGGAAGAAAGGGAGGAAGGACAGATGGAAGGAAGAAAGGAAAAAAGGAAGGTAGGAAGAACAGATGGAAGGAGTGAAAAAAAGGATAAGAGGAAGGACAGATGGAAGGAAGGAAGGAAGGAAGGAAGGAAGGAAAAGAACACAGAAAGGAAAGTGGGCCGGATCGCACCCCTCTGCGGGCCAGTTCTGGCCCACGGGCCGCATGTTTGACCCCCCTGATTTAGATATTTCCCTCAGGAGCTGGTGGAGAGGAAAAACAGAGCTAAAAGAGAGAGAGAATATTGGACTTTACATTCATCAGATGGACAGAAACAGGAAGAACTAATGAATGATAATGTTGATCAGTAACTGCTGGATGTAAAACACGATGCAGTCTCCCACTTCTGGCTTTGAGAGTAACGTAAGACAGAGGATCAATAGTTTTCAGCATTTAATGGAACCTGCAGATTTTAATGCATTTGGTCCGATAACATTTGGAAAGTCTAGAGCAGGGGTGTCAAACATGAGGTCCGTGGGCCAGAACCGGATCGCCGAGGGGTGCAATCCGGCCCACTTTCCTTCCTGTGTTCTTTTCCTTTCTTCCATCTGTCCTTCCTACTTCCTTATATCCTTTCTTTGTTCCTTCCTTCCGTTTCTTCATTCCTTTCTTCCGTCTGTCCTTCCTCCCTTTCTTCCTTCTGTCCTTCCTCCCTCCCTTCCTTCTGTCCTTCCTCCCTTCTTTCCATCTGTCCTTCCTCCCTTCTTTCCATCTGTCCTTCCTCCCTTTCTTCCTTCCTTTCATCTGTCCTTCCTCCATTTCTTCCTTCTGTCCTTCCATCCATCTGTCCTTCCTCCCTTTCTTCCTTCTGTCCTTCCTTCCATCTGTCCTTCTTCTCTTTCTTCTTTCCTCCCTTCCTCCCTTCCTCCCTCCCTTCCTTCTGTCCTTCCTCCCTTCTTTCCATCCATCCTTCCTCCCTTTCTTCCTTCTATCCTTCCTTCCATCTGTCCTTCCTCCCTTTCTTCCTTCCTTTCATCTGTCCTTCCTCCCTTTCTTCCTTCTGTCCTTCCATCCATCTGTCCTTCCTCCCTTTCTTCCTTCTGTCCTTCCTTCCATCTGTCCTTCCTCCCTTTCTTCCTTCTGTCCTTCCTTCCATCTGTCCTTCCTCCCTTTCTTCCTTCTGTCCTTCCTTCCATCTGTCCTTCCTCCCTTTCTTCCTTCCTTCCATCTGTCTTTCCTTCCTTCCCTTCTTATTTCCTTCCTTTCTTCCTTCCTTCCCTCCATCTTTTTAATGATCCGGCCCACATGAGATGAAATTGGTCTGTATGTGGCCCTTGAATGAAGATGAGTTTGACGCCTCTGGTCTAGAAGATGCAAGATTAAATTATTTTGTCCCCATCCGAGTTAGCAGAGAGCTAACTGGAAGTCTTTTGTGCACATGCTCAGTATGAATGAATGGGAATGTTTAGTTTAGTTTGGTCATTAAACTCAAATACACATGTATAAATAAAGTCGATAATCATATGTTAATATTTTGAAACAGTGACAAACCAAAAGGGTTTAATAATAGAAGTGAATATACATTTTAAATAAATAAAGCATTAGACTTTCAAATAGATCCCAATGTACAAAATGTTTATTATAACTGACTACATATAAAATGCATATATAATAATACAGTGAAAATACATGCACACATTTCCTTATATACATGGTCATATATCCCCAAAAGTACCAAGGTATACATGAAGTTAACCCTCCTGCTGTCCTTAAGTCAAGGAAGCAGGAAGGAAAGGAGGGAGGGAGGCAGAAAGGAAGGAAGGAAGGGAGGGAAGAAAGGAAGGACGGAAAGGAGGGAAGGAAGGAAGGGATGGAAAGGAAAGAAGGAAGGGAGGAAGGAAGGAAGGATGAGGGAAGAAGGAGGGAGAAAGGAAAAGAGGAAGGGAGGAAAGGAAGGAAGGAAGGAAGGATGAGGGAAGAAGGAGGGAAGGAGGGAGAAAGGAAAAGAGGAAGGAAGGAAAGAGGGAAGGACAGAAGGAAGAAAGGAAGGGAGGAAAGGAAAGAAGGACAAGGGAGGAAGGAAGGAAGGATGAGGGAAGAAAGAGGGAAGGAGGGAGAAAGGAAAAGGAGGGAGAAAGGAGGAAAAGATGTCCAAGCTCCTAGAAATAAGCAGACATGAACACCTGTTGTCAAGGAAGGAAAGGAGGGAGGAAAGGAGGGAGGAAGAAGGAAGGAAAGGAGGGGGGAGGAAGGAAGGAAGGAAGAAGAAAAGGAGGGAGGAAGGAAGAAGGAAGGAAAGGAGGAAGGAAGAAAGAAGGTAAAGGAGGGAGGGAGGGAGGGAGGAAGGAAGAAGGACAGGAGGGAGAGAGGAAGGAAGAAGAAAGGAAGGAAAGGAGGGAGGAAGAAGGAAAGGAGGGAGGAAGGAAGGAAGAAGGAAAGGAGGGAGGGAGGGAGGAAGGAAAGGAGAGAGGGGGGGAGAAGGAAGGAAAGGAGGGAGGGAGGGAGGAAGGAAGGAAGAAGGTAAAGGAGGGAGGAAGGAAGAAGGAAGGAAGGAAGGAAAGGAGTAAGAAGGAAGGGAAGAAGGGAGGAAAGAAGGAACAGTCAAAACAGAGATGTCCAAGCACACGTTCACCACTGAGTCGCAGGTGTGTGTGTGTGTGTGTGTGTGTGAGCAGTAACGGACCACACAGCTCGTTCTAAATCTGACGAGTATAACATCATCTTCACTTGATTCGAGGCATTTCTGTAAATATATACTATCACTCACACACATATAGCATTACTGTGCATGATGGTATTGCCCAACCCTGAACCAGGACTCTGTCATTAGAGAGGAGCTCAGTGGGGTTTCACATCGCCACCAAATTACACACTTTCATTACCGAGCCTCGGAAAGCCTTCGAGGATGTCCCTGCAAGCAAAGATACTCCCTCCCTCCTACCTTCCTTCCTTACTTACTTCTTTCCTCCGTCGTTCCTTCCTTCCTTCCTTCCTTCTTTCCCATGTCCTTCTTTCCTTCCTTCCTCCCTCCCTCCTACCTTCCTTCCTTACTTACTTCTTTCCTCCATCCTTCCTTCCTTCCTTCTTTCCATCTGTGCTTCCTCTCTCTTCTTCCTCCATCTCCCTTTCTTCCTTCCTTCTGTCCTTCCTCCCCCCTACCTTCCTCTCTTTCTTCTTCTCTCCTTCTTTCCTCCCTCCCTCCTACCTTCCTTCCTTACTTACTTCTTTCCTCCGTCGTTCCTTCCTTCCTTCCTCCCTCCCTCCCTCCCTCCTACCTTCTTTCCTTCCTTACTTCTTTCCTCCGTCGTTCCTTCCTTCCTTCCTTCCTTCCTTCCTCTCTTTCTTCTTCTCTCCTTCTTTCCTCCCTCCCTCCTACCTTCTTTCCTTACTTACTTCTTTCCTCCGTCGTTCCTTCCTTCCTTCCTTCCTTCCTTCCTTCTTTCCCATGTCCTTCTTTCCTTCCTTCCTCCCTCCCTCCTACCTTCCTTCCTTACTTACTTCTTTCCTCCATCCTTCCTTCCTACCTTCCTTCTTTCCTTTACCCCCTTCCTCCCTTCCTGCAAGCAAAGATACAGAGAGACACACGCAGGAGGAGGTGGGTCTATATATAGAATAATATTTATGCCTTTATGTTTTATATCGGTTAATAATCTTATTTTTAACCTTCCTGTCGTCCTCCCGGGTCAAATTGACCCGTCTGTTTTGACTGTTCCTTCCTTCCTTCCTCCCTTCCTTCCTTCCTTCCATCTGTGCTTCCTCTCTCTTTCTCTCTTTCTTCCCT
Organism: Scomber japonicus; assembly: GCF_027409825.1. Lineage (NCBI taxonomy): Eukaryota > Metazoa > Chordata > Actinopteri > Scombriformes > Scombridae > Scomber > Scomber japonicus. The sequence continues at coordinate 29,957,472 of NC_070596.1, read as the reverse complement.
TCCTCCATCTCCCTTTCTTCCTTCCTTCTGTCCTTCCTCCCCCCTACCTTCCTCTCTTTCTTCTTCTCTCCTTCCTTCCTCCCTCCCTCCTACCTTCCTTCCTTACTTACTTCTTTCCTCCGTCCTTCCTTCCTTCCTTCCTTCCTTCCTTCCTTCTTTCCCATGTCCTTCTTTCCTTCCTTCCTCCCTCCCTCCTACCTTCTTTCCTTCCTTACTTCTTTCCTCCGTCGTTCCTTCCTTCCTTCCTTCCTTCCTTCCTTCTTTCCCATGTCCTTCTTTCCTTCCTTCCTCCCTCCCTCCTACCTTCCTTCCTTCCTTACTTCTTTCCTCCGTTGTTCCTTCCTTCCTTCCTTCCTTCCTTCCTTCCTTCTTTCCCATGTCCTTCTTTCCTTCCTTCCTCCCTCCCTCCTACCTTCCTTCCTTACTTACTTCTTTCCTCCATCCTTCCTTCCTTCCTTCTTTCCATCTGTGCTTCCTCTCTCTTCTTCCTCCATCTCCCTTTCTTGCTTCCTTCTGTCCTTCCTCCCCCCTACCTTCCTCTCTTTCTTCTTCTCTCCTTCTTTCCTCCCTCCCTCCTACCTTCTTTCCTTCCTTACTTCTTTCCTCCGTCGTTCCTTCCTTCCTCCCTCCCTCCTACCTTCCTTCCTTACTTACTTCTTTCCTCCGTAGTTCCTTCCTTCCTTCCTTCTTTCCCATGTCCTTCTTTCCTTCCTTCCTCCCTCCCTCCTACCTTACTTCCTTACTCACTTCTTTCCTCCATCCTTCCTTCCTACCTTCCTTCTTTCCTTTACCCCCTTCCTCCCTTCCTGCAGCAAAGATACAGAGAGACACACGCAGGAGGAAGTGGGTCTATATATAGAATAATATTTATGCCTTTATGTTTTATATCGGTTAATAATCTTATTTTTAACCTTCCTGTCGTCCTCCCAGGTCAAATTGACCCGTCTGTTTTGACTGTTCCTTCCTTCCTTCCTCCCTTCCTTCCTTCCTTCTGTGCTTCCTCTCTCTTTCTCTCTTTCTTCCCTTCCTCCATCTCCCTTTCTTCCTTCCTTCTGTCCTTCCTCCCCCCTACCTTCCTCTCTTTCTTCTTCTCTCCTTCTTTCCTCCCTCCCTCCTACCTTCTTTCCTTCCTTACTTCTTTCCTCCGTCGTTCCTTCCTTCCTCCCTCCCTCCTACCTTCTTTCCTTACTTACTTCTTTCCTCCGTCGTTCCTTCCTTCCTTCCTCCCTTCCTTCCTTCCATCTGTGCTTCCTCTCTCTTTCTCTCTTTCTTCCCTTCCTCCATCTCCCTTTCTTCCTACCTTCTGTCCTTCCTCCCCCCTACCTTCCTCTCTTTCTTCTTCTCTCCTTCTTTCCTCCCTCCCTCCTACCTTCTTTCCTTCCTTACTTCTTTCCTCCGTCGTTCCTTCCTTCCTCCCTCCCTCCTACCTTCCTTCCTTACTTACTTCTTTCCTCCGTCCTTCCTTCCTTCCTTCCTTCTTTCCCATGTCCTTCTTTCCTTCCTTCCTCCCTCCCTCCTACCTTCCTTCCTTACTTACTTCTTTCCTCCATCCTTCCTTCCTACCTTCCTTCTTTCCTTTACCCCCTTCCTCCCTTCCTGCAGCAAAGATACAGAGAGACACACGCAGGAGGGGGGGGGGGCGCCATGTAAATTAACTTAGAGGTTAATTCAACTGTAGTTTGCATAAATGGGTTTGGGCTTTACAAAACTGAAGTGGGTCTAAGAGATGGAGGACTAAATCCACAGTGAGTCCACACAGTCATTTAAAAGTCTCTGATCAGCTTCTATTGAGCTTCATCAGTGTGAGTTACTATAGTTATTATAGTTACTATGGTAACAGTGTGAGTTACTATAGTTATTATAGTTACTATGGTAACAGTGTGAGTTAGTCATTCAAGTGATATCTGACACATTTACAGTCTGTTTAACATCAGATTCCCTCTTAGTGTTTCCCTTCCTTCCTTTCCTTCCTTCTTTTCTTTCCTCCCTTCATCCCTCCTTTCCTTCCTTCCTTCCTTCCTTCCTTCCCTCCTCCCTTCCTTCCTTCTCTTCTCTCCTTTCCTTCCTTCTTCCTTCCTTCCTTCCCTCCTTTCCTTCCATCTTTCCTCCCTCCTTCCTTCCTCCCACCTTCCTTATTTCCTCCCTCCTTTCCTTCTTTCTTCCTCCCTTCCTCCCTCCCTCCTTTCCTTCCTTCCTTCTTCCTTCCTCCCTCCCCCTTTTCCTTCCTTCTTTCCTTTCCTTCCTTCCTTCCTTCTTTGACTCGAGGACAACAGGAGGGTTAAAGTCTCTGATCAGCTTCTATTGAGCTTCATCAGTGTGAGTTACTATAGTTATTATAGTTACTATGGTAACAGTGTGAGTTAGTCATATCAGTGATATCTGACACATTTATAGTCTGTTTAGCATCAGATTCCCTCTTAGGGTTTCCTTTCCTTTCCTTCCTTCCTTCCTTTCTTCCTTTCTTCCTTTCCTCCCTGACACATTAACAGTCTGTTTAGCATCATATCTCCTCTTAGTGTTTCCTGTTTCTCTGTGGTGGAAGTATAGTAACAAAAAGACTTTGCTACTAAAAACACTGTAACACTGAAACATAGAAGATGAAGATTTGACTCATTTGGACGCTGAAGCTTCATATTAGCTTCAGATCAACTTTTAAATCCATGTTTCCACAGAAGGAGGACTGTGGATTTAGTCCTCCATCACTTCCATTATAAACATTATGAAGGATCTAATGGTCAGTATGAACAGGAGGAATCATTACAGAGAGAAAAACACACTTCATGTTCATTTTGACTCCTGAAAGTATCATTAATATTAATTTATCACCATTATAAACCAAGTATTGGACAAATTAAAAGTCAGAAGATAACCAATGTTTATCAAGTAATGTTCACCATCTTCTTTAATCCTTGTAGCATGCTGGCAATTTCTAATTAGCTCTTAACTTTGGCAGTTTTGGCTAAGTAGGTAGAATTAGACTAATAAAATCTTTGACCTCACGGTGGCGCTAGAGGGAAAGTCAGAGTATCACCAAAGTCAGTAGGATTAATCGTCCCGGGAGCAGGAATGTCTGTACTAAATATCATAGAAATCTGAGAAATAGTTGTACAAGTGTTTAAGCTTTAGTGACATCTAGTGGTGAGGTTGTAGATTGCAGCTGAATACTCCCTCCAACCCTCTTTCGGAGGATGTAGGAGAATCTATGTGACCACGAAACTTGCGAAAGGCCCTAGAAGACGACCTGCTTACTTATTCATGTGATTAAACACTGATTAAAACTTAACTTATGAATATTTAAATTTCTACACACTGCACCTTTAAAGTCTGGACGCTGCAATCCCCTACGGCCGAGCTGCTAACGTGGCTAAAAACTAAAAATGGACCAAATATTGCACAAGACTTAGTTTCTCTGGCTCTTGGTCTCTTAGAGGCACCTCTGTATTTAAATGAGCTGCTGACCACTGATCTTTTCGGGGGGGCTCAGCTCTGAAAACTAAAGACAGTAGAGCTTTTTGCTGGTTTTGCAACTCGACTCTGAGTTTTGCAAACAGCCCCCAACAAAGTCTCAGAGACAATCAGTCACATCTTTAAAAAGCGTTTCCATTTTAAGGCAGCAAGTTAACTCTAGTATCTGAAGTCAGCTGTTATTATTCCAGTAAAAACATCATTTACAAACCAAACTGTCCTTCGAAAAAGGTTCAAACGATTGTAATAGCATTAAAACATCTGGTTATGTTACCCCTTAAAAAATGGCTGCAAGCAAACAAGGATTCCAGGAAAAGTAAGGGTGACTTATATGGGTCAGTTTCTGCATAATATCCAGAAAAGGTCTCAAAATACAGAAAATTAAACTTCATACATGAGATGCAAAAATGAAGAATATCACACAGGAATCTTTGGCTTAGATTTATTCCTCCTTGTTTTATATATAGTGCATTTCATCTCCCTCCTCCCCCCATCTCTTCTTCCTGCAAAGCATTTCTTTGCAAAAGTTCAATGGACATAAAGTTTGTTTGTTTATTGGGTGAATCTGATGAGAGGAGCACCTGTGTTTGTTTGCTGCTGCAGGAGTTAAGAAAAAGTCTTGAGGCCGGGTTTGGTGATGAGGAATGTGCTTTTTTCTTTTTTTTTTATTGGCCTGGCAAGTCCTGGCTCTGCTCCGCTCCGCTCTGCTCTGCTCTGTCCAGAGTCTGGGGTTTGGCTCTGGCTCCAGGTTTGGGTGGGTCCAGACTGGTCTGGCTGTGTGGTTTAACAGGGTCAGTAGTTAGCGCTGGGCTGGGGCTGGGGCTGCTGCGGCTTTGGCTCACCGAATCACAGAGACATCTGCTGAACGCTTACAGGGAATGTCCAAAATAATGACTGAATATAACTCTCCTCTGCCTTGTGAGGAGCCTGCAGGACTGATCATTGCCTCATACTGATGCTGTTTGAGCTGCTTCCCCACACTGGGAAAATAACTTTAGTATCAGGGAAACAAAAACATACTCAGATTTCCTTCAAATACTTTCCTGGGGTTCTTGAAACTGTCCCCCTGTCTGTTCTCGTGAAATAAAAACAGTGCAGGCATGTTTGTGTTTGCAGGTTTTTTCTCTCTGCATCCGTTCATATGCATTCATCTTTGTCCTTCTTAAGCACATTTTAAACTTTATGCATGGTGTATTATTTTCAGCACAAACTCTGCTACAAGTATAATAAAGTATAAAGCTCCAAGGATTAACATCTAATGGAGAAAGTGTGTTGTTGGGCCTCAATCGACTCCCACAACACCAGACTGATCCTTTAACCCTTTTAATAAATCTCTCTAACAAATATTCTGAACCACAAATATATTCTTCATTCATAAAGAGTGAATCATTTTTTAATAAGTTGATGATTAATCTCTCAAAGTAGGTCAGGGAGTTGACCTCAGCAACAAACTTGTACTCGTGTAGCATGTTTTACTTTGCTTATCTTCTTTATCCTGTGCTGTATATTTAATGTATGGCTATATTTGGTTAACCTCCTTTTTTACTCTTTAATCTCCTACTTTCACAAAACCTCTTCTAGGGACCGATGATGCAAATTAGCATTCACTATTTCTGAGAACAGCTACCACAAACTCTTCAATTGGGAAGATTTTTGTGAATAAAACTCGCCCCAAAAACTGAGAGGAACAGATCGCCTTACACAGACATTTTAGGGACCCTGATGATGATGATGATGATCATAATGATGAAATCTCAGGAACAATCAGCTCCTTGTAAACAGGTGACGTTCATCAGGCAGAAAACAGAAAGTTACTCCAACTTTGTGACGTTAAGAGACAAAAATCCTCACAGAGAAAAGTCAGAGAGTTTTAGGAGAATGAAAATGAAAATGTTGCAGCATGATATCTCATTACATTAATTTGCCTGGAGACTTACTTTAACCATAAAGCCATTCTTCACCCTAAAATTAAACAATTTACATTATGGGCCTTGCTTTTTGTTCCTAAAAGAGAGGCGAGTCCCCACAATGTATATACAGACACATGTCCTCATAACGTATGTTAAACAAGAACACTAACACACACACACACATAATCAGACAATGTATGTATTCAGTATTCACAGCCACTCATGAAACAATGTGATGAAATCCACCCACATTGACACTTCATATATACACAATAGACACATTTAATACTGTATATGTGTGTGTGTGTGTGTGTGTGTGTGTGTGTGTGTGCGTGTGTGTGTGTGTGTGTGTCTACTTTATACAGACAGAGGAAAATAAACAGCCTTGAGACAAAAACACTTATAGCACCCTATAAATAAGTTATGTGGAAACTGGGTTACTAATGGATGTTGAAAAGACTTTAGAGCGTAATTTTGAGGAAAACAGGAAACAACAGTTCGTGCCTCACCTCACAGTTCATCCATCACACTGTAGTGGTCCTGCTTTACATGTGTTGTGTGTTTACAGCATGAGGATGTTTCACTTCAGAAGATATCTGCTTGATTTGACTCATTTGGTCAGCTAAAGTTATTTTCAGATAAACATTTTAGGGCTGTGGATTTTGGCCTTCAATACTTGGAAATGCTTTTTTCAATGGTCAGTGTGAACAGGAGGAATGATTACAGCAAGATAAACATGTGTCACTGTTCATTCAGGCTCTTGACTGTTGTATTAAATATATTCTATATTAATATTCTGAGTCTCTACTGGAATATCTTTGCATGATTTCCAGTTAAAAACTCCTTATTTATCTTCTACTGGTCCTTAATGCAGCCGCTCAGTTCAGTCTCTGTCTATTAAGAGGCCATTTTAGCTCCTGTCTCTTTAAGGATATAAATCAGGCGGGGAGTTCTGGTCCTCTGAAATGAGGCCAACCAGGAAGTAACTTAGAGCTGCATTCTATCAAAAGGCCACCAGGGGGCAACCGTCTCTATACAAGTCAATGGAGAATTCACCAACTTCTCACTTGATTTCTAACCTCAGTAAACGTTTTCAAAATGTGTTTATGGTCTCAATCGCTAGTTTAAAGCCTTCTTCAATGCAGTATGATGTTCATTTGGGACATTTTGGCCTCCCTGATTTTATATGTGACGATAAAGCAGGGTATGCATTAGGGGCGGGGCTACGTCCTGATTGACAGGTTGATTGACCAATGTCCTCGCGGGGACAACCATAGCAACCTCCCCGCTCCGCCGATGGCCCCGCCTCATGCCCATATAAGTAAAATCCGTGTTTTTATTTTTCCCAGCATGCACCTGAAATTTTCAAGATGGCGCTGCCTAGATTCGACACTATTGGCTTCCGAGCAGCAGTCCACAAACCAATGGGTGACGTCACGGATGTTACGTCCATTTCTTTTATACAGTCTATGGTATAAATGCCTGCTATTTCCCCTTTAAGACAAATTTCATCTATTGCAAAAATTTTAAACCTAACCTCAGCGAAATGGACTTTGGGTTTTGTGGTTTACTTCCACCCTGAAGTCTTTAAGTCCACAGTCTTGTACCTTGAACTTTTTTTTTTTTAAAGCCACAGATATTTTCTAGCACATCTGTTCATATTTAGCTCTGATGATTCAACCAGGAGAGTTTCATGTGGATCCAAACTGTAGAAACTGCTCCCACTTCAGCTGTCCCAAGTCCAGGTTGGCAGAAACAGGTTTTCGGTTTGGTGATTGTACCAAACTTTACAACCTTACTGTGACGTCGATACCTCAGAAATCTGCTGTTGATAGTTAGCTAACCTTAACAATGTGATCATTTTAACCCAAACTATAATCTGTCCCAAAACTTAATCAAGTTGTTTCTGTGTCTAAACCAAACCAGACTTTCCAATCAGGAAATGTTTATTTGTGTCACACTGGATGATGATTAGAAAAGATCTATTTTGCCTGAGAAGAGTTAAATAAACAGGAGAAACTGGAGAAAATTCAGGTTAGTAAATCCTGTCATCGCTACGGCAACATGATCAATAAATGATGTGAACATAGAATTTATGTAGACGACATATTTTAACTTTAGGATGTTTAAAAACTTGGCTAAAATGTGAAAAACCTGATATGACTTTCTGTACTTTAAATATCTTCAAGTTCAAGTAAGTTTATTTTTTTGTGTCACTCACCTTTTTAAATACATCAAGTTTGTTAAAATGTACATTTAGCATTTTTTTTAGTTTTATTTAATTCAAAATGACATTTGCACCATTTTTTTTAACCAAAAGTAAGACTGAATGCTCCTGAAAATGTCAAATGGTGTAACCACAAAAGAATGATAAATATTAAACATTTTAAACATTCCCCAGATGAAATGTAATATTTAGAACAATAGTATTCCATTAGCTTTATTTAATATAAAAGTTATAATGTAAGATCATGCCAAACTAGTTGATATGGTGTTAGGTAGGAAGGAAGGAAGGAAGGAAGGAAGGAAGGAAGGAAGGAAGGAAGGAAGGATGTAAGATCATGCCAAACTAGTTGATATGGTGTTAGGTAGGAAGGAAGGAAGAAAGGAAGGAAGGATGTAAGATCATGCCACACTAGTTGATATGGTGTTAGGAAGGAAGGAAGGAAGGAAGGATGTAAGATCATGCCAAACTAGTTGATATGGTGTTAGGTAGGAAGGAAGGAAGGAAGGAAGGATGTAAGATCATGCCAAACTAGTTGATATGGTGTTAGGTAGGAAGGAAGGAAGGAAGGAAGGATGTAAGATCATGCCAAACTAGTTGATATGGTGTTAGGTAGGAAGGAAGGAAGGAAGGAAGGATGTAAGATCATGCCAAACTAGTTGATATGGTGTTAGGTAGGAAGGAAGGAAGGAAGGAAGGAAGGATGTAAGGTCATGCCAAACTAGTTGATATGGTGTTAGGTAGGAAGGAAGGAAGGAAGGAAGGAAGGAAGGATGTAAGATCATGCCAAACTAGTTGATATGGTGTTAGGTAGGAAGGAAGGAAGGAAGGAAGGAAGGATGTAAGATCATGCCAAACTAGTTGATATGGTGTTAGGTAGGAAGGAAGGAAGGAAGGAAGGAAGGAAGGAAGGATGTAAGATCATGCCAAACTAGTTGATATGGTGTTAGGTAGGAAGGAAGGAAGGAAGGAAGGATGTAAGATCATGCCAAACTAGTTGATATGGTGTTAGGTAGGAAGGAAGGAAGGAAGGAAGGAAGGAAGGAAGGAAGGAAGGATGTAAGATCATGCCAAACTAGTTGATATGGTGTTAGGTAGGAAGGAAGGAAGGAAGGAAGGAAGGATGTAAGATCATGCCAAACTAGTTGATATGGTGTTAGGTAGGAAGGAAGGAAGGAAGGAAGGAAGGATGTAAGATCATGCCAAACTAGTTGATATGGTGTTAGGTAGGAAGGAAGGAAGGAAGGAAGGAAGGAAGGAAGGAAGGAGGGAAGGATGTAAGATCATGCCAAACTAGTTGATATGGTGTTAGGAAGGAAGGAAGGAAGGAAGGAAGGAAGGAAGGAAGGATGTAAGATCATGCCAAACTAGTTGATATGGTGTTAGGTAGGAAGGAAGGAAGGAAGGAAGGAAGGATGTAAGATCATGCCAAACTAGTTGATATGGTGTTAGGTAGGAAGGAAGGAAGGAAGGAAGGAAGGATGTAAGATCATGCCAAACTAGTTGATATGGTGTTAGGTAGGAAAGAAGGAAGGAAGGAAGGAGGGAAGGATGTAAGATCATGCCAAACTAGTTGATATGGTGTTAGGTAGGAAGGTAGGAAGGAAGGAAGGAAGGAAGGAAGGATGTAAGATCATGCCAAACTAGTTGATATGGTGTTAGGAAGGAAGGAAGGAAGGAAGGAAGGAAGGAAGGAAGGATGTAAGATCATGCCAAACTAGTTGATATGGTGTTAGGTAGGAAGGAAAGAAGGAAGGAAGGAAGGAAGGATGTAAGATCATGCCAAACTAGTCGATATGGTGTTAGGTAGGAAGGAAGGAAAGAAGGAAGGAAGGTGTTTTATTGAGAATTTACTGTTTTTAAGCAAGTTGAATTTTTTTGGTACAAAGTTTTTATGGTTACACCACTTAGACATTTTTGCTGTAATCCTATTTAATCCTATAGCCTATATTTACACTAAACCACATCCTTCCTCCATCTTCAGACACTGAGAGGTTTACCGTAGCTCTACATTAACCAGCAGTAAGAGGTTCAACAGTTGCTTTCAGTAAAGTACAAAGTCCTGTCCTGTGTGTGTTTGTCCTGAAACAGCACAGGTGCAGAAAAAACAGGGCTGCAGTCGGGCCTCTAAAAGCAGAATATAACACAGACCAATGTAAAGACAGAATATTGGTTTTTAAAGTCCAGACCAGCACACATCGACCCACATCTCAGGAGGAATCAAACCCACATCCTCAGGCTTGTGGGCAGCAGGATGTTAAAACTTGTGTATGATTCAATGAAAATATTGGTTTTCCTGTAAATCCCACTCTCCCCTTAATGTTATTAATGTGTTCCCAAAAACACTGTTTCTCTACTAAACCGACGATGGATGGAATAATATTTTTCATTCGCTGCTTTTAGCTGATTCATCACGTCTAAAATCTACTGCAGACTGACAAACTTTATCTCACTGCCAGCTGACACACAACAGTTTATATGTGCTGTATGTGAGAGATTCAGCAGTAAAAAGACTCTTATGCTAAGTTCACTGGCAGCATACCAACAGTACAGCACATGAACTCTCATAAACCTGATTGATAAGAACTTTTCGGAGCTCAAGTTGGAGTTCCCATTTGACTGCTCTTATAAAAACCTTTCATATATAGTAAAAGCTGACTCATAGCACGAGGCTTTCACAGGGAAATGATGTATATGCTTCATGTAATCCAACTCAGAGCTGCAGGAGAGTGAACAAGCACAATAATTTCTTAGGGCTGAGCAATATATCGATATATTGATTTTGTGATATGAGACAAGATATCTTACAATTTGGATATCGTAATATCATGATATATCGTCGGTGTTGTTTCCTGGTATTCTAGCTGTTCTGCCTTTTATCCATAGTCTGTATAAAAGAAATGGACGTAACATCCGTGACGTCACCCATTGGTTTGTGGACTGCTGCTCGGAAGCCAATAGTTTCTAATCTAGGCAGCGCCATCTTGAAAATTTCAGGTGCATGCTGGGAAAAATAAAAACACGGATTCTACTTATATGGGCATGAGGCGGGGCCATGGACGGAGCGGGGAGGTTGCTATGGTTACGAGGGCTGGATCTCGAGGACATTGGTCAATCAACCTGTCAATCAGGACGTAGCCACGCCCTAATGCATACCCTGCTTTATCGTCACATATAAAATCAGGGAGGCCAAAATGTCCCAAATGAACATCATACTGCATTGAAGAAGGCTTTAAACTAGCGATTGAGACCATAAACACATTTTGAAAACGTTTACTGAGGTTAGAAATCAAGTGAGAAGTTGGTGAATTCTCCATTGACTTGTATAGAGACGGTCGCCCCCTGGTGGCCTTTTGATAGAATGCAGCTCTAAGTTACTTCCTGGTTGGCCTCATTTCTTTCTCTTTCGAGCTCCCCGCCTGCCTTTTACCCACTCTGTCATTATTCTACCCTCCTTAGGTGTAACTTACTGGCTAGTTTTGCATATTGTAATTGGCATAAGAGTCTTTTCCTGGTTTTAACCCTCCTGTTGTCCTCGGGTCAATTCTGACCTGAGAGGACAACAAGTTTAATTTAAATGAAGCTTACTGGTTATAGGGAAGATTAAAATAAAGTCACTATAAAATAAAATGGATAAAACCAGAAATGTTAGGAGGGGCATTTAAAGAAAAAAGATAATAGGAAAATAAAATGACAACTAAGAGTAAAAGTAATGAAGTAAAACCAGACGTAAGAAGTTAGAGTTAGAATAAATAGAATAGTCCAAGCAGTCAAACAAAAGACTGATTAATAAATAAATAAATAAATATAATTTAATTTAATTTAATTTAGTTTTAAGTTACATATTTTGACAACTTTAGGATGTTTTGAAATTCCAACAATTTGCGATTTTGAGCAGAGTCGACAGGCAAGAGAAAAGGCCCTCCGTCCACTTCCTGTTTCAGCCTCCGTCGTCCCCGGCAACAGGTGGAGGAACCCGAATGACTCACCTCCAAATAAAATCCAAATGTGTTCGTACTGTGAGCGCCGGCGGACTTGTTTTCTGTGCCTTTATTTTGAAGAGTTTGTTCCTTTATTTAACCCTCCTGTCGTCCTCCCGGGTCAAATTGACCCCGTCTCTTTTGACTG
>NC_070596.1:29928245-29940745 GCF_027409825.1 Scomber japonicus | reverse complement strand
GGTCCGTGCATGAAAGGGGGAGGAGGTCCGTGCGTGAGGGGGAAGGGAAAGGAGGTCCGTGCGTGAGGGGGGGAGGAGGTCCGTGCTTGAGGGGGGAAGGGAGAGGAGGTCCGTGCGTGAGGGGGGGGGGAGGAGAGGAGGACCGTGCATGAGAGGAGAGGAGGTCCGTGCATGAAAGGAGGAGGAGGTCCGTGCATGAAGGAGGGAGGAGGAGGAGGTGGCTGATCCTGGGGGAGGGAGGTCCGTGCATGAAAGGGGGAGGAGGAGGAGGAGGTGGCTGCTCCTGGGGGAGGGAGGGAGGTCCGTGCGTAAAGCTGGACTGCGCCACTCGGAAAATGGAGTCAATGAATCGGTGCCACAGGGTTATTAATCGAGTGGGGGGTTAACTAGCGTGTAGGAGGAAACTCCCACTGGAGGCGTTGCTGCTCGGCAGTGTTACAGGAGACAACGCCGACAATGAGCTGCACTTTTCCCACGTTTCTCTCCTCAGACAGGCGAAGCCATTTAAACGCGTTACACACTCAGCTCCACGTCTGCTGCACTAGTTAACCCCCCCACCCCCCCTCCCGTTTCTTTTTTCTCTTCTTAATGAGGCCACACACACAGAGAGAGAGAGAAAAGTTGTGTTTTTTTAATCCAGGTGTTGTCGGATTTATACCCAACTCTTTGATTCTTCTACTCGGATGCAACATCTGGAGCCTCAGACTCAGGTACAGCTGCATGTTCTCCTAAAATCATGTTTCCTCTCTAGCAGCAGCAGCAGTGGTAGGAGCAGTAGGAGTTGTTGTTGTGCTTCATGCAAACAGTTTGAGTATGGTGGTTGTTTGTTTCTTTGTTGAAGCTGTGAGGATCAGTTTAGAGTTTTTAATCTTTATTTTCCAGCTGTAGAAGAAGTATTCAGATGCTACTGGAGAGTTAAAATGACCGTAAAACTCCATTACGAGTAAAAGTCCTGCTCTGAAAGTCTGTTAACTACCAGAAAGTATAAACAGGCTAAACAGAAATATTTGCTTAAAGTAGTAAAAGTGACCTAAAACCGGAAAAGGCTCATTTCAGCTCCTTATTATATTATTACATGTTGTAGCACTTTGTGGTTTATTCTGTAATGAAACATCAGATTTTATAAGATGTAAGTGTTGTATGATAATATCAGTTTATAAAGTAACTAAACTCTGAATACACTGTAAAAAATACTGCAGTCAAAATGTGAAGTATTGATAGTAAAATGTAGTTAAAGTACTAAAAGTAAAGGTTCTTATACTCTTTTGCATTAATAGTACTTTTACTGTTATGGTTAATGTTCTTCTACTGTACTATGCAGTTTAAAATATACCAATTAATTATATTTTATGAGCTCATCATGTGTTTCAGTGATCTGCAAAGTAACTCTGTAGCTATTTGTGGAAAATATAGTTAATTAAGATTATTTATTAAAGTGAAAGTAACGATACCACACTGTAAAAATACTCTATTACAAGTACAAGTACTGCACTGAGAGTTTAAGTAGGAGTATAATCAGCTAAATGATGTCATGAAGAGTTAAAGAGTAAAGTTTTATATGTAAGCAGTGATGCTCTGAGTATGTTACGAGTATTATGTGTTGCAGCAATTAGTAGAAATCACAGAAAATTCATCTTTTTTTGTCATTTCTAAGCAAAAAACACCCAAAAAAACACCCTTCTCCACACAGATGTGATTCATGATGGTAAACTGTTAGTCAGCCAAATAATAAAAATTTAAAAAAAGACATTTAAAGACGTCATGTTGGGCTTTGGGGAACTATAAAGGATCAATTTTACTATTTTACAGAAATCGACTAATAAAGAAAAGAAGTGTAATTGAATCAATAATGAATATAATAATAATAATAAATATAATAATTAGTTTTTTTATCTCTAACAAGTGAAAGTCTGTTTTTACTTCCCTAAATGATCTGTATACTTCTCCCAACACTGTAAATACCCTGCAGATGACATCACTTATTAGTTCAATATAACAGCTGCATCTGGTAGTTAAGGCTCAGAGTGTGTGTGTGTGTGTGTGTGTGTGTGTGTGTGTGTGTGTGTGTGTGTGTTTCATATCAGCTGTTCAACCCCACAGCTCTGACTTTTAATGAGAGTTTTAACACTACTTTATAATAATCTTGAGCCGTTGAATCGTCCCCGTCGCCATCGGTTACGTCGTGAAGTATGTAGAGTATGCACACACACACAGTTGGGTGGTGGTGGTGGTGGTCGGGGGGGGGGGGGGGGGGGGGGGGGTAGTATTCTGCTCCCTGCTGTGCATTTACCCCCAAAAAGTAACCCTCCTCTCCTCCTATATGTGACCCTCCTAGCTCGTCTCAGGCTGGAGGAGTCGATCCTCTACTTTGACCTCCTGTTATTTCTTATTTCTTCCCTCTGGCTGTAAATTAACTCTACGTGAGGCGAACCGCCCTTTACCTCCAGCTCAGCATGGTGTCTCTTCCTGTCTGGCACTCCCCTGTACTGTACTGGACTGTGTGTGTGTGTGTGTGTGTGTGTGTGTGTGTGTGTGTGTATGTGTGTGTGTGTGTGTTAGTATGACGATAGTGTTTGTCAGAGCTGCCAGCCGGCTGCAGAATCTGGTGTGTAGGTGAAGGTGAAGAGTTTTGAGGAAAGTGTTAAAGATATTTGTTATTAGAAGCTTACATGCTGAGAGAAAAGTCAATAGGAGGCCGTTGGGATGTTGGTAATGTCAAATCTAACGGTAGTTTTGGTTAAATTTTGATGATATTACAGCTGAGAGAAAATGAATCAGCAGCTGTTTTGATATCGATGGATTGTTTTGTGTCATTTACTTAAAAATGATCTGATTCAGCTTCTTAAATCTGAATATTTTATAGTTTCTTTCTTCCTCTATGACTGTAAAATGAATATATTTGAGTTGTGGACTGATAGTTGGGATGTTGTTGGACTTTTGGGAATCACTGATCAACATTTTTAACAATTTTATAAACTAAGCATCTAATTTATTGAGACAATGATCAACAGATTTACTTTATAATGAAAATAATCATTAGTTGCAGCTTTAATTCAGTGTGTAAAATGACAGAAAATATAGGTTAGTATTCCCTGAAGTCCAAACGAACATATTCAGATGACAGAGATGTTGAGTTTACTGTCACAGAAAACTGGAAAACTAGAAAATCTTTACATCTGAGAAGCTGCTGAGAGAGACTTTAAGATGATTTAGTCCTCTTTAATCCTCTATAACAGTAAACTGATTAACTCCATCTGATTAATCACCAACTATTCATATATAACACATTAAATCAGCAGAGTTCAAACTATTCAATCAGACCAGAGCTGCAAAGATTTACTGATTAGTTGCTGTGACTGTAAAACTGAACATATTTGAGTTGTGGATAAAACAAGACATTAGAGGATGCCATGTTGGACTTTCTAATACATTTTTCTGACATTTTATAGACTAAAAATCTAATCCATGAACCTAAAAAACAAGTGACAGATTAATCAATAATGTAAATAATCGTTAGTTGCAGCTCTAAAGATGATAAACATATTAATCCTGTAACACCAAGTCAATCATATCTGATCCATGAGTCCTTGCTCATGTGGGAATGTTGGGTTTAGAACCTACTCTATGTGGAAAGAGCCTTGAGATGACTTTATTGTGATTTGGCGCTTTATAAATAAAGATTGATTGATTGATTGAGTTTTAGAGAGCTCAGTTACAGGGCTTCAGGAAGTAGAGTGGCTGTCCACCAACTGGAAGATTGGCGGTTCGATTCTCGTCCAGTCCTTGGGCAACACATTGGCAACACATTGGGCAGGTGTGGATCTTGGGCAACAGACTTAACCCCAAATTGCTCCCGTTGCTATGCCAACGCTGTGTGAATGGTTAGTTTCCTCCTGATGAGCAGGTTGACTACTCCAAGCCGTGGTAGCTGCTGTCATCAGTGTGTGAATGTGTGAATGAGACATGTAGTGTAAAAGAGCTCTGAGTGGTGATAACGACTAGAAAAGGTAAAGTAAGGTCACTTTATTTGTACCTGAAGGTGATTTTGGAAAACATTTTTACAAAATTACATCACCATAACACTTTTACAAGTCCCGAAACAAATTTAGAAATATCAACCATCAACCGGAAAGGGTTGTACCGACTCCGGGGTTGAACTGGAAGTGATAACAGGGAGCAGCCAATACAAGCTGTTGTCGTCGGTAGTAACCCCGGAGTTGATGGTTGATATTGGTAAATTTGTTTCGGGACTTGTAAATGTATTTCACATGTTGTAATCTTGATTTGCACCTCCCAGGCCACCGTAGATGTCAGCCACATCAGGACATAATGACAGATTAGCAGGAGTTTACCATCAAATAAGTTACTAAATATTCAGTAATTCAACATTGCATTCCCTTTCTGGTTGATGGTTGATATTTGTACATTTGTTTCAGGACTTGTAAATGTGTTATGGTAATGTCATGTAATTGTGTTTTATGATATGTAAAAATGTTTTCCAAAATGTAAATTTGTGTCAAGCTTTGTAAAAGTGTTTCACATGTTGTAATCTTGGTTTGCACCTCCCAGGCCACCGTAGATATGAGCCACATCAGGACATAATGACATTTTCAACAGGAATTTACCATACAATAAGATACTAAATATTCAGTAATTCAACATTGCAGATCGTAGATATGAGCTCTATGCAGAACCTTTAAGAGCTTAAAAATATTACGTCCTGAAACCAAAACGCTGCACATGTATGACACATTTGCATCTTTTCATCTTTTAGTTGTAGATATAGTGAGCCTGTAGAGTTGTGTATATGCTGCAGGAATGTCACATGGTCACATCGCAGCTCATCAAACAGACGACCCTCATTCATCTTCATGATGTCAGTCTGAACGCGGCCTCGGGCTTGTTCTGTCATGCCCTCCGTCAGGAAGTCACAGCACATTCCCGCTCTGCCACCACTGCAAATAACAATTATCCTCATTATTACTGATTAATATGTCCAATAGTTGGTTGGGTCATGATGATGTGTCAGGAAATGGTGATAAATGTCCCAAAAAGAGCCTCTGAAAATGTTGAATTTACTGTCACAGAGCTGAAAACTAGAAAATATTCATATTTAAGAAGATGGATGTTTGACTTTGGGAAGGTTTAGTGTTCAGGTCTCATTTTACAGGCGAGGAAACCAACAGATGAAGATGTGTGGTTCAATTTAGAGCAAGAGAGTTTATATTTCTCAATTAATCGATGAGTCCTCAGGAAATGAAAGTGAATAATGTCCCAGAATCCCAATCTGACGTCCTCAAATGTCAAAAATATTCAGTTTACTGTCATAGAGAGAACATATTCACATTTCAGAAGCTGGAATCAGAGAATTTGGATGTTTTCTCTTTAAGAAAACGACTCAAAAGATGAACTAATTATCAAAATAGTAACTAACTCATCAATTCATCGACTTATCGTTGCAGCTCTTTCTGTGGATGTAGATTAGACAGATGACTGTACTGAGAATCAATGCATTGTTTTAGCTGGGGGGGGGGGGGGTTTAACTAAAAATGCCTCAAAAAATATGATAATCTAATGTTTTTCATGTCCTATATGATAATAAACTGAATCCTAAGTCATCATCTTCCACTCTGGGAAAGTCATTTCTTCACAAGTTTATGACATTTTATTGAGGGAAAGCTGAATCTATAGAAGAAATGAAAGTTAAAAATATCAATCAATGTTTCCTAAAACTCAACATGATGTCCTCAAATATTTTTATTTTGTCCAAAATCCAAAAATATTCATCATTAAGGACAAAAAAAACCCATAAAATATTAATTTATATAGTTGGTAATGAATCGATAAATTGACTTGTTGCTCTAGTTCTGATTCTCCTGACACACAAATTGATTTTCATTTGTATTAACATGGAGGAACTATATAATATAAAACATAATGAACTCGTGTTTGTTTCCTGCTGTGTGAGATCCAGCTCTTCATGCTTTAAGCTGCTGGACGTGAAGCTTGTTTGGAGTCTTTTCATCTTCTCAACACGCTGAACGTAAAAAGCTGAAAATCATCGTTTAACATAAAGAACAGTCTGCAGCTTTGAACTACTGCAGCTTTCACTCTGAATCTGCTCTCTGTCTGCCACTGTGTGTCTGTCTCTCTCTCTCTCCCTCTCTCTCTCTCTCTCTCTCTCTCTCTCATCTCTCCCTCTCCCTCTCTCTCTTCACTCTCTCTCTCTCCTGTCTCTCTCTCTCTCTCTCTCCTCTCTCTCTCTCTCTCCCCTCTCTCTCTCTCTCTCTTTCTCTCTCTCTTTCTCTCTCACTCTCTCTGTCTCTCTCTCACTCTCTCTGTCTGTCTCTCTCTCTCTGTCTGTCTCTCTCTCTCTCTGTGTCTCTGTCTCTCTCTCCCTCTCTTTCTCTCTATCTCTCTCTCTCTCTCTCTGTGTCTCTCTCTCTCTCTCTCTCTCTCTCTCTCTCTCTCTCTCTCTCTCTCTCTCTCTCTCTCTCTCTCTCTCTCTCTCTCTCTCTCCCTCCCTCTCTCTCTCTCTGTCTTCTGTGTGTGAGGGACGACACCAACATATAATATGTGTTACACACTGAGTAAAAGCTTCTTGTGTGCAGCAGCCTATAAAATCTTTCCGTGCTCATGAAGCTCTGAGCTGTGAACTGAAGAGCCGGCTGGTGTCTGCAGTGTGTAGATGTGAGGTTGTGTATTAATTATGTCTTCATAAAGCCGACACACTCCGCCACACGCTGGGCTGTGCGGAGGCTGAAGCTGAAGGACGGAGTCTGTAATGAAGACATGTTTCCTCTGAAGGCTCGGCGACGCCCGAGACTCAGAGAGGCTCAGAGGACGACGAGTGTGTGTCCTGCTTCTACTGTCCGTCACTGCTGCTGAAACTCACTTTATGTCCAAGTGAAGTCTTAAGGCTGCAAATATTCAAATCCATTGATACTTTTCTTCTATAAAACGTCAGAAAATAGCTCAATCTCAAACATATTCAGTTTCCTACAAGCCTGTGACGATAACTATTTTTATTGGACGATATATTGTCTCAGAAATAATCGCGATAAACGATATTATTGTCATTTGAAGATTATTTTATACCACTGAGATAATGATAATATAATAGCATAATAATGTAAAGGATTGGAAAGTGGGCTGGGCGATATGGATAAAATCAAATATCACGATATATTTGACCAAATACCTCAATATTGATATCGCCACGATAATGACTGTTGGTGCCTTCACAAAATATTCACACAATGAGATTTTTGATAAATATTTATCAGTAATGTGGATATCATGACAAAGTGAGTAAAAGGCAATAGTAGTACAGCAAGAACAATCTGGTAAGTTCAAAAAATGACATAGTTTCACTGTAATGCTACCTTTAAAACCATATCACGTTATTACAATATGCCGAATTAGAGCAGAACAAAGACAACGTGTGTAAAAGGCAAATAAAAGAACAGCTAGAACACCAGGAAAAAATACCTATGCTATATCACGATATTACGATATGCAAATTCTAAGACGATATCCTAGTCTCACAATATCGATATAATATCGATATATTGCCCAGCCCGAGACAGAAAATGTGAATATGTTCTCTCTATGACACTAAACTGAATATTTTTGACATTTGAAGAAGTCAGATTGGGATTTTGGGAAACAATGATGGACATTTTTCACCATTTCCTGACGACTAAGTGATTAATTGAGAAAAGTAATCTCTCTTGCTGTAAATTGAACCATATATCTTCATCTGTGTTGGTTTCCTCGCCTCTAAAATGAGACCTGAACACTAAACATTCCCAAAGTCAAACATCCATCTTCCATCACCATTTTTCACCTTTTCCTGACGACTAATCGATTAATTGAGAAAAATAAACTCTCTACTTGTAAATTGTAGCAGTTGCCTTCGTCTGTGTTGGTTTCCTCACCTGTAAAATGAGACCTGAACACTAAACCTTCCCAAACAGACTCAGGAGACGACAGCTGCCTGTATGATGACTGACAGGTGTCAATCAGGCTGAAACTAGACGATCTGACTTGGAGCTCTGAGTTTTAGGGCGTATTCACACCTGCCTTGTTTGGTTCGGACCAAACCAAAAAAATCGCTGGTGCGGACCTTTTGGGCTAGTGTGAACACAAACCATCGATCTCTGGAGCGGACCAAACAGTCGGACCGAGACCCAGTCGGAGAGGTGGTCTCGGTTCGCTTCCAAACGGACCAAAGCTTTTTGTCCAATGATTGAACGATCTTTGCACACATGTGGGTTTGTTGACAAATTCTGGTCCACTTGCGAAAAGCGCAATGTGAACAGGAACCGCACCAAACCAAAAAAGAAACATTGTATTTTGGTCCGGACTAAATAAGCGGACCAAAGGACTTTCCTGGTGTGAATACGCCCTTAGGAGAAGAAAATCCAGTTTATTCTGTTTTACACAACTATAATCTGGATAATGTTGTTTATCGGACTGTTTCGGACATTTAAACTCATCATTCTGGACTTCGGGAGGTCGTGATGTGGAATTTCTCACCATGTTTTTACACGTAAAGAAACAGGCAATAATTCGTAGTTGTGTTTGCCAGAGGAGGAGGATCACCTCACACCTCTGTGATGATTCACATGGAGCAAATGGTGGAGAGGTGTGTGTGTGTGTGTGTGTGTGTGTGTGTGTGTGTGTGTGTGTGTGTGTGTGTGTGTGTGTGTGTGTGTGTGTGTGTGTGTGTGTGTGTGTGTGTGTGTGTGTGTGTGTGTGTGTGTGTGTGTGTGTGTGTGTGTGTGTGTTTGCTGAGTGCCAACAGTTTAACATCAACATGTCTTCACCTCTCAGAGAAACAGCTGCACACGTGTGGAGTCGTGTTAGCGTGGTGGGTGGGTGTCGCTCGTTGGATGGAGAGCTGATAATTTTCCCTCCATGCCTGAGTCTGAAATCACTTCCTGTTTACCTCACAGTGCTCTACGTTTACCCTCCGCCACTGAATCTGTGTGTCTGAATACTGAACGTGTAAGAACTTAGCAGCATCTAGTGCAGGGGTGTCAAACATGCGGCCCGGGGGCCAGGTTCGGCCCGCCAAGGGGTGTGATCCGGCCCACTTGCCATCCTGTGTTCTTGTCCTTCCTTCCTATCTTCCCTTTTTCCTTTCTTCGTTCCTTCCTTCCTTTCTTCCTTCTGTCCTTCCTCCCTTTCTTCCTTCTGTCCTTCCTTCCTTCCTTCCTTCCTCCCTTCTGTCTGTCCTTCCTTCCTCCATCCCTCCCTTCTGTCTGTCCTTCCTTCCTTCCTTCTTTCCTCCCTTCTGTCTGTCCATCCTTCACTATCTCTCTTTCCTACCTTTCTTCCCTCCTTCCTTTTGCCTGTCTTTCCTTCCTTCCCTTTTTATTTCCTTCCTTCCTTCCTTCCTTCTTTCCCTCCATCTTTTTAATGATCCGACCCACATGAGATCAAATTGGTCTGTATGTGGCCCTTGAATGATCTAGTGGAACAGATTTGGTAGAAATTACATATATAATATTCACCAGTGTGTTTTCATTGGTGTATGATCCCATTAAAATAAGAATAGTTGTGTTTTCTTTACTTTACCACTACTGAGACCACTACATATGGAGATGGTCCTCTTCCATGGAGCCCAACATATTAATACTGCAATCTACAACCTCACCACTAGATGGCACTATATTCTACACACTCGTCCCTTATAGAAAACTAGCATCAAGCAACTATTGAGTATTTAGAAGAGTGAATGAATGAGTAAAGGAGTGATTTGTTTATGGGTCAGTGAGGTTTATATTGTCTCCGTGTGGTGTAATTTAAATTTAAAGGGTTAAAATGTGAAAATAAACGTATGAATAACTTCACACATTCTTTTTTTGTGGACCCAGCATCAAATTTCTGCTTTTAATCCATTTAGAGAGAATATATTAGAGGATTATGGTAAAAATGTCTAAGTGGTGTAACCATAAAAACTTTGTACCAAATAATTGAACGTTGCTTAAAAACAGTAAATAGTCAATAAAACACCTTCCTTTCCTTCCTTGTAGGAAGGAAGGAAGGATCCTTCCTTCCTTCCTTCCTACCTAACACCATATCAACTAATTTGGCATGATCTTACATCCTTCCTTCCTTCCTTCCTTCCTTCCTTCCTTCCTTCCTACCTAACACCATATCAACTAGTTTGGCATGATCTTACATCCTTCCTTCCTTCCTTCCTTCCTTCCTTCCTTCCTTCCTTCCTTCCTTCCTTCCTTCCTTCCTTCCTACCTAACACCATATCAACTAGTTTGGCATGATCTTACATTATAACTTTTATATTAAATAAAGCTAATGGAATACTATTGTTCTAAATATTACATTTCATCTGGTAACCATGGAGATCAAGACACATTTACATTCTTTTGTGGTTACACCATTTGACATTTTCAGGAGCATTCAGTCTTACTTTTGGTAAAAAAATGGTGCAAATGTCATTTAAATGATATAAAACCAACAAAAATACTAAATGTACATTTTAACAAACCTGATGCTGCTTTTTAAACTATTAATTCTCCTACTGAGCATGTGCAGAGGACAGCCACAGAAAACCAGCGAAGAAGAAACTGTTTCTGTTTCCGTTTCTGTTGCGGCTTCCTGACATTTAGTTTATTATTACGAGCAGCTTTATTGTTCTTAGTGAAATAAAAATCACCACAAAACAACAACAACAAGAACACAAAAGAGAGTAGCAAATCTTCAACGCTTTAATGAGGATGAATCATCATTATTTCCAGACTCCAGTGAAATGAACAGAAATCACTGGCAGTTAATTGATGTTAAAACCAGACGGGGAGCTCCGGTCCTCTGAAATGAGGCCAATCAGGAAGTAACTTAGAGCTGCATTCTATCAAAAGGCCACCAGGGGGCGACCGTCTCTATACAAGTCAATGGAGAATTCACCAACTTCTCACTTGATTTCTAACCTCAGTAAACGTTTTCAAAATGTGTTTATGGTCTCAATCGCTAGTTTAAAGCCTTCTTCAATGCAGTATGATGTTCATTTGGGACATTTTGGCCTCCCTGATTTTATATGTGACGATAAAGCAGGGTATGCATTAGGGCGTGGCTACGTCCTGATTGACAGGTTGATTGACCAATGTCCTCGAGATCCAGCCCTCGTAACCATAGCAACCTCCCCGCTCCGCCCATGGCCCCGCCTCATGCCCATATAAGTAGAATCCGTGTTTTTATTTTTCCCAGCATGCACCTGAAACTTTCAAGATGGCGCTGCCTAGATTTGAAACTATTGGCTTCCGAGCAGCAGTCCACAAACCAATGGGTGACGTCACGGATGTTACGTCCATTTCTTTTATACAGTCTGTGGTTAAAGCTTCTTGTCTTCTGTGTTTCCAGTCTGGAAGTCTCCGTACGTTGATGTATTAGCTGTTGAGGACGAGATGTCTTCTTCTCCTCGCCACTGCCGCCGCCTGCTACTGCTCTTCTGGATCCTGCTGGTTCAGTTTCCTCAGGCTCAGTCCAGACCGGCCACCGAGGACACTGACACGGACACCGGTAAGATACTTCCTCACACACTTCACACACTGGCTGTTTGAGACATGTGAGGACGTCATCTTGGATTTTGGGAAATGGTTATCGACATTTTTCACCATTTTATAGACCATCTTATAGAAGATTTGACTCATTTGGACGCTGAAGCTTCATATTAGCTTCAGATCAACTTTTAAATCCATGTTTCCACAGAAGGAGGACTGTGGATTTAGTCCTCCATCACTTCCATTATAAACATAATGAAGGATCTAATGCTCAGTATGAACAGGAGGAATGACTTTGGGCTCCTGACTGTTGGTTTAACCCTCCTGTTGTCCTCATGTCAAGGAAGGAAAGAAGGGAGGAAGAAGGAAGGAAAGGAGGGAGGTATGGAGGAAGAAGGAAGGGAGGAAAGGAAGGAAGGAAGGTAGGGGGGAGGAAAGAAGGAAAGAAAGAGAGAAGGAGGGAGGTAGGGAGGGAGGAAAGAAGGCAGGGAGGGAGGGAGAAAGGAAAAGAGGAAGGAAGGGAGGAGGAAAGGAAAGAAGGAAGGAAGGTAGGAAAGGAAGGACGGAGGGAGGAAGAAGGGAGGAAGGAAAGGAGGGACGAAGGAAGGAAGGAAGGAGGGAAGGAAAGAAGGAGGGAGAGAGGAATTTTGGGCTCCTGACTGTTGGTTTAACCCTCCTGTTGTCCTCGTGTCAAGGAAGGAAAGAAGGGAGGAAGAAGGAAGGAAGGAAGGAAAGGAAGGACAGAGGAAAGAAGGCAGGAAGGGAGGAAGGAAAGGAGGGACGAAGGAAGGGAGGAGGGAGGGAGGAAGGGAGACAGAAAGGAAAAGAGGAAGGCAAGAAGGACAGAGGAAAGAAGGCAGGAAGGGAGGAAGGAAAGGAGGGACGAAGGAAGGGAGGAAGAAGGAAGGAAAGGAGGGATGAATGAAGGTAGGAAAGGAAGGATGGAGGAAAGAAGGAAGGAAGGAATGTAGG
>NC_070596.1:29878245-29923245 GCF_027409825.1 Scomber japonicus | reverse complement strand
AAGGGGGGAGGAAAGAAAGGAGGAAGAAGGAAGGTAGGGGGGAGGAAAGAAGGAGGGAGGGAGGGAGGAAGAAAGGAAAAGAGGAAGGCAAGAAGGACAGAGGAAAGAAGGCAGGAAGGGAGGTAGGATGGAGGATGGAAGGAAGGGAGGTAGGAAAGGAAGGACGGAGGAAAGGAGGAAGGAAGGAAGGAAGGTAGGGGGAGGAAAGAAGGAAGGGAGGTAGGAAGGTAGGGGGGAGGAAAGAAGGGAGGAAGAAGGAAGGAAAGGAGGGAGGGTGCTGGTTATGGTCTGTATATCCTGTCCAGACACAGTAACACAGTAACACATGCACACAGTCTCAGACACTAGAAACCCCTTCCAGAAAGAAGGGAGGAAGGTAGGGGGGAGGAAAGAAGGAAGGTAGGGGGGAGGAAAGAAGAAGGAGGGAGGGAGGGAGGGAGAAAGGAAAAGAGGAAGGCAAGAAGGACAGAGGAAAGAAGGCAGGAAGGGAGGTAGGACGGAGGAAAGAAAAGAAGGAGGGAAGGAAGGACGGAGGAAAGAAGGAAGGGAGGTAGGAAGGTAGGGGGGAGGAAAGAAGGAAAGAAGGGAGGAAGAAGGAAGGAAAGGAGGGAGGGTGCTGGTTATGGTCTGTATATCCTGTCCAGACACAGTAACACACTAACACATGCACACAGTCTCAGACACTAGAAACCCCTTCCAGAAAGAAGGGAGGAAGGAAGGAAGGTAGGGGGGAGGAAAGAAGAAGGAGGGAAGGTAGGGGGGAGGAAAGAAGAAGGAGGGAGGGAGGGAGGGAGAAAGGAAAAGAGGAAGGCAAGAAGGACAGAGGAAAGAAGGCAGGAAGGGAGGTAGGGGGGAGGAAAGAAAGGAAGGAGGGAGGAAGGTAGGGGGGAGGAAAGAAGAAGGAGGGAGGGAGGGAGAGAGAAAGGAAAAGATGAAGGCAAGAAGGACAGAGGAAAGAAGGCAGGAAGGGAGGCTTTCTTCCTCCCTTCCATCCTTCCTTCCTCCTTTCCTTCCATCCTTCCTTCCTTCCTTCCGTCCTTCCCTTCCTTCCCTCTTTCTTCCACCCTTCCAGCCTTCCTTCCAGCCTTTCTTCCTTCCTTCTGTCCTTCCTTCTTCCTCCCTTCCATCCTTCCATCCTCCCTTCCCTCTTTCTTCTTCCCTTCCAGCCTTCCTTCCTTCTTTCTCCCTCCCTTCTATCCTTCCTTCAATCCTCCCTTCCATCCTCCTTTCCTTCCATCCTTCCATCCTCCCTTCCCTCTTTCTTCCTCCCTTCCAGCCTTTCTTCCTTCCTTCCTTCCTTCTGTCCTTCCTTCTTCCTCCCTTCCAGCCTTCCTTCCAGCCTTCCTTCCAGCCTTCCTTCCAGCCTTTCTTCCTTCCTTCCTTCCTTCTGTCCTTCCTTCTTCCTCCCTTCCATCCTTCCATCCTTCCATCCACCCTTCCCTCTTTCTTCCTCCCTTCCAGCCTTCCTTCCTTCTTTCTCCCTCCCTTCTATCCTTCCTTCCATCCA
This sequence comes from Scomber japonicus, assembly GCF_027409825.1. NCBI lineage: Eukaryota > Metazoa > Chordata > Actinopteri > Scombriformes > Scombridae > Scomber > Scomber japonicus. The sequence goes on along the minus strand of NC_070596.1, from coordinate 29,921,738 downwards.
CCCTTCCCTCTTTCTTCCTCCCTTCCAGCCTTCCTTCCTTCTTTCTCCCTCCCTTCTATCCTTCCTTCAATCCACCCTTCCCTCTTTCTTCCTCCCTTCTAGCCTTTCTTCCTTCCTTCCTTCCTTCCTTCTGTCCTTCCTTCTTCCTCCCTTCCTTCCTTCAATCCTCCCTTCCATCCTTCCATCTTCCCATCCTCCCTTCCCTCTTTCTTCCTCCCTTCCAGCCTTCCTTCCTTCCTTCCTTCCTTCTTTCTCCCTCCCTTCTATCCTTCCTTCATTCCTTCCTTTGGGCTCCTGACTAACCCTTCCAGAAACCAGTTTGTCTTTATATGCATGTATGTGTGTGTAGTTATATTTCTATTTAAATGCTTTTCTGTTTTCTGAGTGCATGTTAGTCTTCTGTTCCTGTTTGTGGAGCATCTGGATCACAGCTGATGTGACTCGGTTGTTTTTCAGCCCGTAAATTCTTCTTGTTTTTGCCTCTCGGTTGAAGAACACATCAAATTTAGCCTCTCTGCTGCTGCGAGCCTCTTCTCTTCATAAACAAAGCCTGCTTTCAATTTCCCACCTCTCGCTCGTACGCTCGTATTCCCTTCAAAAAAAAAAAGAAGGTTTAGGAAATAAAAAGCACTAACAGTCTGCAGCGAGACACGAGATATTCCTGAACTCTGCTTGTAAAAAAAACCCAAACTCTTTTTTATAAGCTGGACTTTTATCATAATGTGTATTTGTGTTAGGAAGGAAAGGAGTAAGGAGGGAGGAAGGGAGGAAGGAAAGAAAGGAGGGAGGAAGGGAGGAAGGAAAGGAGTAAGGAAGGAAGGAAGGAAAGGAGTATGGAAGGAAGGAAAGGAGTAAGAAGGGAGGAAGGAAGGAAAGGAGGGAGGAAGGGAGGAAGGAAAGGAGTAAGGAAGGAAGGAAGGAAAGGAGTATGGAAGGAAGGAAAGGAGTAAGAAGGGAGGAAGGAAGGAAAGGAGGGAGGATGGAAGGAAGAAAGGAGGAAGGAGGGAGGAAGGGAGGATGGAAGGAAGGAAAGAAAGGAGGAAGGAGGGAGGAAGGGAGGATGGAAGGAAAGGAGTAAGGAAGGAAGGAAGGAAGGAAAGGAGTAAGAAAGAAGGAAGGAAAGGAGGAAGGAGGGAGGAAGGGAGGATGGAAGGAAAGGAGTAAGGAGGGAGGAAGGAAAGGAGTAAGAAGGAAGGAAGGGAGGAAGGAAGGAAAGGAGTAAGGAGGGAGGAAGGAAAGGAGTAAGAAGGAAGGAAGGGAGGAAGGAAAGAAAGGAGGAAGGAGGGAGCAAGGATAGGAGTAAGGAGGGAGGGAGGGAGGAAGGAAGGAGATCAATTTCCCACCTCTCGCTCGTACGCTCGTATTCCCTTCAAAAAAAAAAAAGAAGGTTTAGGAAATAAAAAGCACTAACAGTCTGCAGCGAGACATGAGATATTCCTGAACTCTGCTTGTAAAAAAAACCCAAACTCTTTTTTATAAGCTGGACTTTTATCATAATGTGTATTTGTGTTTGTTTTCTTAGCAGCGCAACACTAACAGAGAGGGAAAGAGGGAAGGAAAGGAGTAAGAAGGAAGGAAAGAAGGAAGGAAAGGAGTAGGGAGGGAGGGAGGGAGGAAGGAAGGAAAGGAGGAAGGAGGAAGGAAAGAAGGAAGGAAAAGAGTAAGGAGGAAGGAAGGAAATGAGTAAGGAAGGAAGTAAAGGAGTAAGAAGGAAGGGAGGAAGGAAGGGGAGGAAGGAGGGAGGAAGGGAGGATGGAAGGAAAGGAGTAAGGAAGGAAGGAAGGAAGGAAGGAAGGAAAGGAGTATGGAAGGAAGGAAGGAAAGGAGTAAGGAGGGAGGGAGGAAGGAAGGAAGGAAGGAAAGGAGTATGGAAGGAAGGAAAGGAGTAAGAAGGAAGGAAGGAAGGGAGTAAGCAGGAAGGAAGGGAGGAAGGAAGGGAGGAAGGAAGGAAAGAAAGGAGGGAGGAAGGGAGGATGGAAGGAAAGGAGTAAGGAAGGAAGGAAGGAAGGAAAGGAGTAAGAAGGAAGGAAGGGAGGAAGGAAAGAAAGGAGGAAGGAGGGAGGAAGGATAGGAGTAAAGAGGGAGGAAGGGAGTAAGGAGGGAGGGAGGGAGGAGATCAATTTCCCACCTCTCGCTCGTACGCTCGTATTCCCTTCAAAAAAAAAAAGAAGGTTTAGGAAATAAAAAGCACTAACAGTCTGCAGCGAGACATGAGATATTCCTGAACTCTGCTTGTAAAAAAAACCCAAACTCTTTTTTATAAGCTGGACTTTTATCATAATGTGTATTTGTGTTTGTTTTCTTAGCAGCGCAACACTAACAGAGATTCCCTGCTTGGTTTCATGTGGTGGGTTTCTTCCCTTCATCTTTAGGAAGGAAAGGAGTAAGGACAAAAAGATGAAGGAAAGGAGGAAGGAAAGGAAGGAAGGAAAGAAAGAAAGGAGTAAGAAGGGAGAGAAGGAGGAAGGAAAGGAAGGAAGGAACGATAGGAGTAAGGAGGAAATGAGAAAGGAATTTAGGAGAGAAGGAAGGAAGGAAGGAAAGAAAGGAGTAAGGAGGGAGGAAGGAGGAGGGGGCAAAAAAAGAGGGAAAGAGGGGAAGAAGGAAGGGAGGAAAGAAGGAACAGTCAAAACAGACGGGGTCAATGTGACCCGGGAGGACGACAGGAAGGTTAAGACATGAACATTGATAATTAATTGATTAGTCAGTCAACAGGAAGTTAATCTGCAGCCATTTATGAAAATCATTTCATCATTTTTAAAGCAAGAATAGTAAAGCATGATTTGGTTGTGTCCTGTTATTAAACTTCATTAAAGAGTTGAAGCTTCTTTTACTGTTTTTTGCAAAATCCTTCACCAGAGAAAAATCATCTTTAATTATACTCCAACATAGTTTCCCCTTAAAGCTGTAAAACCTCTAAACCTCTTAACCTTACATTATTTTTACTTGATGTCTAATTTAAATTTTTTATTTGTATGTTTGCTGTTTTATTGTTTTTTATTTTTCTCTGTAAAGCACTTTGATCTACATCCTTTATATGCAAGGTGCTCTATAAATAAGATTTATTATTATTATTATTATTAAACTTATTTTAATAAGATCCGTCGTGGTGAAGAGAGAGCTCTCGAGTTACCAGTCAATCTTGGTTCCTACCATAGACTGTATAAAAGAAATGGACGTAACATCTGTGACGTCACCCATTGGTTTGTGGACTGCTGCTCGGAAGCCAATAGTTTCTAATCTGGGCAGCGCCATCTTGAACATTTCAGTTGCATGCTGGGAAAAATAAAAACACGGATTCTACTTATATGGGCATGAGGCAGAGCCATGGGCGGAGCGGGGAGGTTGCTATGGTTACGAGGGCTGGATCTCGAGGACATTGGTCAATCAACCTGTCAATCAGGACGTAGCCACGCCCTAATGCATACCCTGCTTTATCGTCACATATAAAATCAGGGAGGCCAAAATGTCCCAAATGAACATCATACTGCATTGAAGAAGGCTTTAAACTAGCGATTGAGACCATAAACACATTTTGAAAACGTTTACTGAGGTTAGAAATCAAGTGAGAAGTTGGTGAATTCTCCATTGACTTGTATAGAGACGGTCGCCCCCTGGTGGCCTTTTGATAGAATGCAGCTCTAAGTTACTTCCTGGTTGGCCTCATTTCAGAGGACAGGAACTCCCCGCCTGGTTCCTACCCTCACCTCTGGTCATGAGCTTTGGGTCGTGATGAAAGAACAAGATGGCGGGTACAAGCGGCCGAAATGAGCTTCCTCCGTAGGCTGGCTGGGCTCTCCCTTAAGCCCAATTTCCACCGGGTCCGTCAGCGGCACGTTACAGCTGCACCGCGGTCACCGGAGCTGATAGGTACCACTATAACCAATGAGAGTGTTTCCACTGGCAACGTCCCAGCAGCGGCTCTCCACGCCGCAGCGCTATCGATAGGTAGCATTTCTATTTTTGATGGAGCCGTTTCCAACTCGTGACAAGCTCAACAGACCAGATCGCACCAGACAGGAAGTCCGACACTGAATCGGCATAATAAAACTTCCGTTTTTCAAAATAAAACAACCCGTGCAGCCTCCCGATCGTATTTCAGCAACAAACATGAATAAACCAGACTATGATTATTATCAAATATGAGGATTTGCTGTTTTTCCTGTTATATTTGTGTAATCTTAAAATCTTTAAATATCAGATAAAACTAAACATTCCCAGACATCCAGTTTATTCTGAGAAAATGGGATTTTTTTTAGTTTTATCTCATTTAATAGAGTTAGTTATTAATTGTGAGTCACACTCAAACTATTGTCTTATACTAGAAAGGACGGTTCTTTCCAGTTCGACGGGAGTTTCCAAATAATATATAAATAGGATTCGAGTTACTCATGTCCACTTTATTCTGAGGAAATGTGACTTTTTTTGTTTTATCTCATTTAACCCTCCTGTTGTGTTCGAGTCAAGGAAGTAAGGGAAGGGAGTAAAGGAAAGAAGGCAGGGAGGAAGGAAGGAAGGAAGGAGAGAGAGAGGAAGGAACGACAGAAGAAAGAAAGGGGGATGGAGGAATGAAGGCAGGGGGGAAAGGAAATAAAGAAGAGAGGAAGGAGGGAAGGACGAAGGAAGGAAGTAAGTAAGGAAGGAAGGAAGGAAGGTAGGGGGAAGAAGGACAGAAGGAAGGAAGAAAGGGGGATGGAGGAAGGAAAGAAGGAAGGGAGGAAAGAGAGAAGAAGGAAAGAAAGAGAGAAGGAGAGAGGAAGGACAGATGGAAGGAAGGAAGGATGGAAGGTAGGGGCAGGAAGGAAAGAAGTAAGAAAGAGGGGGATGGAGGAAGGAAGGAAGGGAGGAAAGGAAATAAGGAAGGGAGGAAGGAAGGACGGAGGAAAGAAGTAAGTAAGGATCCTTCCTTACTTACTTCTTTCCTCCGTCCTTCCTGGTAGGTAGGTAGGAAGGAGGCAGGTAGGAGGGAGGGAGGAAAGAAGGAAAGAAGAAAGGGGGAGGGAGGAAGGAAAGAAGGAAGGGAGGAAAGAAAGAGAGAAGGAGAGAGGAAGGACAGATGGAAGGAAGGAAGGAAGGAAAGAAGGAAAGAAAGAAAGAAGGAACAGGTTTATTTAAAATTCCTTTTTAGTTATTAATTGTTGCACTCAAACTTTCATTTTATCGTCTTATACTAGAAAGGACGGTTAGATGGGAGTTTCCAAAGAACATATAAATAACTGTGGGAAGTGGAGCCCCCCCCCCCCCCCCACTCTAATAATTTCCCGGCGGTCCCTGAGTGAGAGCAGACTGCAGGGATGTGTGTTAATGGCCGGAGCCGATAGGGAGGAGGTCTGAGAAGGTCTGTGAAGTGTCGGAAGTCGTTGGGTGCAACGCCGTTCCTATGGCGACAGCTCCTGTCTGCGCGGCTGTTCAGGAGGAAGGATTAAAGAGACCCTCCCAGACCCCCCCCCCAGCCCCCCCAAGACCCTCCAGACCCTCAGTAACACGGGACAATCATGCCTGTCTCATACTGTTCCTACTAAAAAAGAAAAAGTATTAGTTAGTTTAAAGCAGGGGTGTCAAACATGCGGCCCGTGGGCCAGAACCGGCCCGCCGAGGGGAGCAGTCCGGCCCACTTTCCTTTCTGTGTTCTTTTCCTTCCTTCCTTCTGTCCTTCCTTCCTTTCTTCCTTCTGTCCTTCCTCCCTTTCTTCCTTCTGTACTTCCTTTTTTCTTTCTTTCCTTCAATCTGTCTTTCCTTCTTCCCTCCTTCCTTCTGTCCTTCCTTCTTTCCTTCCATCTGTCCTTCGTACCTTTCTTCCTTCTGTCTTTCCCCCTTTCTTCCTTCCTTCTTCCCTTCCATCTGTCCTTCCTCCCTTTCTTCCATCTGTCCTTCCTTCCTTCTGTCCTTCCTTCCTTTCTTCCATCTGTCCTTCCTCTCTTTCTTCCTTCTATCCTTCCTTCCTTTCTTCCTTCTGTCCTTCCTTCTTCCCTTCCATCTGTCCTTCCTCCCTTTCTTCCTTCTGTCCTTCCTTCCTTTCCTTCCATCTGTCCTTCCTCCCTTTCTTCCTTCTGTCCTTCCTTCCTTCTGTCCTTCCTACCTTTCTTCTTTCTGTTCTTCCTTCCTTCTTTCTTTTCTTCCATCTGTCTTTCCTTCTTCCCTCCTTCCTTTTTGCCTGTCTGTCCTTCCTTCCCTTCTTATTTCCTTCCTTCCTTCCTTCTTTCCCTCCATCTTTTTAATGATCCGGCCCACATGAGATCAAATTGGTCTTGTATGTGGCTCTTGAATGAAAATGAGTTTGACACCTCTGGTTTAAATCCTTTTAAAATGACATCATGTTCTTCTCCTTCAGTAAAAACATCCAGAATATCTGAGTGTTTTTTCATTTTCGAGGTTTTCCTGATGGACGGCAGAAGTCTCCTCCTTCATCAAGTCTATTCTTAGTGTTTGATTCATGGATGTATTATATAAGAGCTGATAAGGCGCCGCCACTCAGCCACTCAGACTATCAGCTGATTTACTTCCCCTGCGGCCCTGAAATCATTTCCACCATAGAGCAGCATTGTGAAAGGGATAGACGTCTGTAAAGCTGTTGACAGGACACCTCGAACTGCAGACAAGCTCAATTATGACTCTTAGCTCCTGATTTACTAAAAGGTCTGCGCGTGTAAAAACATGTAAACTTAACATCACCCACAAAAAAAATGTGCAGCTGATCTACTAGATTAGATTAGATTAGATTAGATTAGCAGCTTTAATGTCTTTATATTGAGGGTCAGACAACAATATAACGACATTTAGATATCACTCCCTTTGAGCCATAACAACATTTAAGACAATTAAAAACAATTTAAGACATAAATAGCTACAACATTAACAATCTATAAGAGCAACAAAGTGCAATATGCAATATAAAAAGGTGCAAACAGTAGCGATTCTCATTGTAACAGTAGGTATGGTACGTTTGGTGACGATAACTGCGTTTATAAATAATAAGTTTGATGGGCAGGTATTAACCAGCTGTTACTATGGAGACGAGGAGACGGAGGCATTGACTAACAGTTTTTTTCTGGTAATGTTTTGTTTACTGTAACTCAATATGTTTGTATAACTTCTTCTACTAGAACCTGTAATTTCATGGGATCATATTTCTGCTTGTCCAAACTCTCCATTAAGACAAACTCCTCATTTAAGTACTCCTGCTTGTGCCTGTTGTTATTTACACTTATTCTTATGGAGCTTTTCCACGATATAGGAAAAGCACCATTAGTAGATCACCTGCAAAACACGCTAACCAAACAATGTAGTACCCTGTATTTGGGATCTTTCCTCAAGCTGAGAAAAGTCGATTTTAAAATCTGTGATGTCATCACAATGTAAAGTCTGTGGGCCGAGTGGGAAACACTACTGAGCATGTGCAGTAGGCTGAATAACACGGAAGCTGAGTAATTCTTATAGGTATCCAGCTACATCCATGGTTTGTGAGATACTGAGATACAAAGAGGTTTATCTGTGCTTTTTGAGGCTTGAATACTGGATCACGATTGGCTCCAATCTGGTTGTGATGTCATAAATCCTGCTCAAAGACCCGCCCCCTAAAAATCAGACTTTAAATACAGCTCAGAGAAACTTTCCTTCTTCAGCAGATGAATGAAAACCAACTGTACAAACATCATTCTGCACAGAGAAGCTTCTTTCTTGTCTATTTTTTTAAACTTATTTTTGAGTGGAAGGAAACTTTACAGCCTCATTCAGGAACATCTGAGACTCACACACACACGAGCGCAGTGTTTAAACATCTCATTTCTTTGTGTAGCTGACGCAGTTAAATCCTCGGAAGACGAAGAAGACGATGAGTCATCCTCAGAGGAAAATAAACTCTCCAACGAATTGTCAACAAGCAACGAAAAGCTCCAACGTAAGCCTCAAATATTTGTCCTTTCTCTCTCTCTCTCTCTCTTTCCTTGCTTCAGTTTGTGGTTCATTGGTTTGTTGAAAGCACGAAGACGAATGATTGTAATCACGATGTTTACCTCGTTAGCGTTGGCGCCTCAGTGGGTAACGCCGGAGAAGATGGAGAAGCGGTCCCTCGTCATTCCTGCCAGCAAGACCATAAAGTTTCGGTGCCAAGCGTCAGGAAACCCCGTCCCCTCCCTGCGCTGGTACAAGAATGGCAAAGAGTTCAGGAAGGATCAGAGGATCGGAGGGTTCAAGGTGAGTGATTGATGAGAGGAGAGAAGAGTTTGGGTCTGTTGGAAACCTCACACTTTCCTACTACTCGTACTAACTCTGATGTCATGTGAAGTATGTAGTGTGTTTAACTGTGTAGTGATTTAGAGTATGTGAGAAGTTCCTGGATGGTTTACTAGATTCTCCAGAAATGCAGAGTATGCATCAAGAGCTGACTACTCACACTCACATTACCCAAGATGCAATGCAACTACTCACACTCACATTACCCAAGATGCAACGCTACTACTCACACTCACATTACCCAAGATGCAACGCTACTTCTGAAAAAAACCCAAAATACAAACGTCACAGATCAGCTACAGCGAGGGTATGTTCGCTTTCTGTTTTCAAAATAAAAGCACCAATTCTATCATTATGGTTTTCTTAATAATAAACGATAACGGGTGTTTTATTTTGTGAAAATGACAGGAAGTGCGTTACTCGCTACGGCTAACTTGAGCGGCTCCGAATTCTCAGGAACAAAACTTTAAACAGGTGTTATTTGGACAGATTACCGTCACATTGTGGATCTAAAGGGCTACTTTACTTTCTTCCTAAAAAGGTTAGAAATGTGGATAAAGTGGTTTATTTACAGAGTTAGAGCTAAAATGAAATCAGCTTCAGCCTGATGATTTCAGCTCGGGTAAGAACCAAATGCATTGTGGGTTATCGTGTAGTTTACTACAGTGTAAATGGTCTGCTTAGTATCTGGTCCTTTAGTGTGTAGGATGGAAGTATGTAGTATGCGGGTCTCACTGGTGGATCTCTGTTGAATCCTTCAGATCAGAGACCACATGTGGACTCTCATCATGGAGTCAGTGGTCCTGTCTGATAAAGGCAACTACACCTGTGTGGTGGAGAATGAATACGGGAGCCTGAAACACACCTATCAGCTGGATGTCGTAGGTAAGAAAAACACAAAAACACATTTAAAACAGTCGTAGCTTTTCTCTTACCTCTGGTTAATCGAAACCTTTCATGTTTCAGAGCACTCTCCTCACAGACCCATCCTGCAGGCGGGTCTGCCGGCCAACCAGACGGCCGTGGTGGGCAGTAATGTGGAGTTCGTGTGTCGAGTGTTTAGCCATCCGCAGCCTCACATCCAGTGGCTCAAACACATCACTGTAAACGGCAGCCGGGTCGGACCGGACGGACACCCGTACGTCCGTGTGCTGAAGGTATTTAACCTGGTAAATAACTGGTTTGTTTCTATAGAAGTTTGAGAATGGAGCGACTGACTGTTTTATTCAGGGCTGCAACCAACGATTATTTTCATTATTGGTTAAGCTGTTGATTAGTTGTCGTTCTCTAAAATGTCAGAAAATGGTGAAATATGTTAATCAGTGTTTCTCAAAGTCCAAAAAGACATCCTGCACCATGACGTCTATCTAAACACCGCCTCAGCCCTTTTTTTTCATTTGGTCGCAAATTAGTGGAGTTAGAGCCATCAGCTGAATGTCTTAGCACAGGCACTAACAGGACCACCAGTGTATCTGGTAAATGACCCCACTAATAATGCCTGGATTGTTATCAAACTTCTACAGTAGTACAAATAGGCTCTTAACTCATAAATCAATGCATTGGAAAGTTTGTAAGTACACCAGGAGTTTGTTAAAATAACAAAAAAATACTCTGCTGCTACTGCTAAAGCTGGAAACATTGTCGAAATCTCGTGCGATCACTGAAATACCGTGTGGTCCCGCAAGATCCCGCACAGCACATCTAGAAAGATCTATACTGCAAAGTGAAACTTGTGTTAATAAGTTGGAATGAAGTTGGCTGAAAAAGTCCAACACAGAATTGGGTGATAATTTATACCTTTATGTTTTATAAACAGTCAAACCAGACCGGGTCAATTTTGGACAAAAGTCGCAGCAAGACAACAGGGGGCGATCGCTGAAATACCGTGTGGTCGTGTGAGATCCCACACAGAGCACATCTAGAGAGATCAAGTCTGCAAAGTGATGAATAGTTTTGAGTCATCTTTTAAGAAAAGAAAACATCAAAAGTCTCTGATTCAGCTTCTTAAATGTGAATATTTCCTGGTTTCTTTTGTCCTGTGTGACAATTAACTGAAGAGTTTTAAGGTGTAGGACTAGAAAGGTTCCTTACTTCATCCTTACACCCTTTTTCCAACATTGACTAGTTATCATTTTGTTGTTTATTTACAGTTTGCTGTCATTTTCTATTTTGTTATATTTCACTGCCTGTATGTTGTATTTTGTTATTTTAACATGCTCAAGTAAATAAACTAAACTAAACATTTGAGGACGACATCATGGACATTTCCCCCCCGCTTTCTGAGATCAAACATTAACTCGGTTAATTGAGAAAATAATCAGAAGAGGAATCCGTTAGCTTAAGCCTTCAACCAAACTGGGAGAAGTTGGACTCAGAGGTTGGTGCTGTATATAAAGTGGCAGCATGTTGAACTCTGCTGTGATTTGTTGACATTTACACGACGTGAAGCGTGTTTCCTCAGTCTCTCTCTGCTCTGCTTTGATTTGTATGTAACGCAGCAGACAGAAACCACATCAGTGATGAGCTGTCATCCTGATGAAAGACGCTCAGACTCTGTGGTTTGTTGTTTCTGGCTCGTCTCCAGCAGCCTCGCACGTATTATTACATTCATCCTCCAAATCAAACCTCGTCTGTTATTCGCTCCTTTCTTCACCGTCGTGAGCCACGTAGTCGAGGTCGAAGACGCCTATGAGCTCATCTGTGTTCACTCAGCCTCCGTCAGGGTTAGACGTGCATTGTTTTAAATCACTGACATGATGATGAGTGATGCATTGTTGTTTGTTTGCATTTGTTTTGTCTATAAAATGTCAAATTATAGAGAAAAAATGTCTGTTATTACATCTTAAAGCTCAAGGTGACGTCTGCAAGTGTCTTGTTTTATCTGACCAACAATCCAGAAATACTCACTTTTACTTCATTGTCATGTATAATATATATATTTAAAACTTTAAACTATAGAGAGTCATTGGGGGATAGGTTTTTGCTTTCTTGACTGCAAATGAAAGTCCATATGAAGTTACCATATACAGTGGGGCAAAAAAGTATTTAGTCAGCCACCAATTGTGCAAGTTCTCCCACTTAAAAAGATGAGAGGCCTTCATCATAGGTATACCTCAACTATGAGAGACAAAATGAGAAAAAAAAAAAAATCCAGAAAATCACAGGTGGAGCAACACGGACTTTCAACTCCCTCCTAAGATTTTCTATGGGGTTGAGATCTGGAGACTGGCTAGGCCACTCTGGGACCTTGAAATGCTTCTTACGATGCCACTCCTTCGTTACCCGGGCGGTGTGTTTGGGATCATTGTCATGCTGAAACACCCAGCCACGTTTCATCTTCAATGCCCTTGCTGATGGGAAGGAGGTTTTCACTCAAAATCTCACGATACATGGCCCCATTCATTCTTTCCTTTACACGGATCAGTCGTCCTGGTCCCTTTGCAGAAAAACAGCCCCAAAGCATGATGTTTCCACCCCCATGCTTCACAGTAGGTATGGTGTTCTTTGGATGCAACTCAGCATTCTTTCTCCTCCAAACACGACAAGTTGAGTTTTTACCAAAAAGTTCTATTTTGGTTTCATCTGACCACCATATGACTTTCTCCCAATCCTCTTCTGGATCATCCAAATGCTCTCTAGCAAACTTCAGACGGGCCTGGACATGTACTGGCTTAAGCAGGGGGACACGTCTGGCACTGCAGGATTTGAGTCCCTGGCGGCGTAGTGTGTTACTGATGGTAGCCTTTGTTACTTTGGTCCCAGCTCTCTGCAGGTCATTCACTAGGTCCCCCCGTGTGGTTCTGGGATTTTTGCTCACTGTTCTTGTGATCATTTTGACCCCACGGGGTGAGATCTTGCGTGGAGCCCCAGATTGAGGCCCCACGTATTGTTCATCTTGCTAACACTTTGTCACTGACCCACAGGCATAAAAACGTAAGAGTAAAGAAATACAGACAAAAGCTAAACAGAAACATAAAAACTGAGGTGTTACAAGGTTTCCAATCAGAATTTTAAAAAAAAGTTGTTTGGGAGACATTAGCCTCACTGCCTCAGGGCTCCTGGAGGTATTAATGCAGCCTCGATTGGATCCCCTCACAATATTTCTCATCTCTGTTTGTCAGACTGCAGGTTTGAACACAACGGATAAAGAAACCGACGTTTTGACTCTGAGGAACGTAACGCTGGAGGATTCAGGAGAGTACACCTGCCTGGCCGGAAACTCTATCGGCTTCTCGTATCACTCCGCCTGGCTCGCTGTGGTCAATGGTGCGTTCAAGATCCTCCGAAACTACAGTTTGTATCAGACATGAATGCCATCTCAGTCTTTTTAATTTCGCACCTGCAAGTTTTGATTTATTTCTATTGCTGTAATGTTATCCTTATCCCACTAATCTGTTATCTGGTAAAATCTTAATCTCTCTTTTGATCTTCCTTTTAATAATCTTAGCTTTCTTTTTTCTTTGATTAATGTAACCCTCACACTGTAGCATGCCTAGATTAAGCTCCCCTGAGGATTTTTGTACTTCTCCATGTATATATGTATGTATATAATCTGGATTATTGTGGGTAAACTAATAAAAATCTCTCTCTCTCTCAGACCCGCCTCCCGCCCCGCTGCCCTCACAGACTTACTTGGAAATCTTCATCTACTGTCTGGGCTTCTTCATCATCATCATCCTCACCGCCACCGCCATCATCTGCAGACTCTGCTGCACTCCGAAGAAGAGCGACTTCCATAGCCAGCTAGCCGTGCAGAAACTAGCCAAAAGCATTCCTCTGAGGAGACAGGTGAGGTGTCTCTTCCCCCCCCTCCTCCACACCTGTCTGAGTATAAAACATAGACTGTATAGAAGAAATGGACGTAACATTCGTGACGTCACCCATTGGTTTGTGGACTGCCATGGGCAGAGCAGGGAGGTTGCTATGGTTACGAGGGCTGGATCTCGAGGACATTGTGCAATCAACCTGTCAATCAGGACGTAGCCACGCCCTAATGCATACCCTGCTTTATCGTCACATATAAAATCAGGGAGGCCAAAATGTCCCAAATGAACATCATACTGCATTGAAGAAGGCTTTAAACTAGCGATTGAGACCATAAACACATTTTGAAAACGTTTACTGAGGTTAGAAATCAAGTGAGAAGTTGGTGAATTCTCCATTGACTTGTATAGAGACGGTCGCCCCCTGGTGGCCTTTTGATAGAATGCAGTTCTAAGTTACTTCCGTGTTGGCCTCATTTCAGAGGACCGGAGCTCCCTGCCTGGTATAAAAACACTCACAGCTGTTCTGCCTTTGTCCACAGGTGTCAGTCGAGTCGTCGTCCTCGCTGCAGTCCAGGATGTGTCTGATGCGTCAGTCTCGTCTCTCCAGTGGCGGCGCCACCATCCTGGCAGGAGTGTCGGAGTACGAGCTGCCCTACGATCCTCTGTGGGAGCTGCCGAGAGACAGGTACACAGCAAACACACCAACATCTAAGTCCAGCTGTTTTTCATGGATACTGACATGATTTATAAGGGAGATCATTTCTTATAAAGCAACATTTATCTCTCATTTGAAAATGTATTCATTAGTTCATGTAGATGTTGGAATATAAAATAAAGATATTTGATGAATAAAGTGGGTTTAATTGGTACTGTGACTCCATTTAAGCCCACATCATGATTTATTTACTAAATATAATTAAAAAAAAATAGATTTCAAAGAATTAAAAACAGCAATATATGTATTCAGTAACATGTTAAATATCATATATTTATTTTCTACTTAAATTACATAATGCTTTATCTACTGTGTGTTTGTCAGGCTGACTTTGGGGAAACCTCTTGGAGAAGGCTGCTTCGGTCAGGTGATGCTTGCCGAGGCCGTCGGCATCGACAAAAACAAACCCACACGCCTCTCCAAGGTAGCCGTGAAGATGCTTAAAGGTGAGACTGAAACATCTTAACGACTTAAATAAAGCTGCAACCAACGATAAACTTCATTATCAATTAGTTTGCCAATAAAATCATTAAATACGTCCATCATGGTTTTCAGAATTGTCTTTGTTCTGTTTGACCAACAGGGAAAAAACTCAAATATTCAGTTTACATTGATGTAAAAGCTACAAAACTCTCTAACAGTTGTTTTTAATATTGATTATGGTGCAGATTATTTTTCCTTTAACTGAATAATGTAAAATGCCAAGGACTATATCCAAAAGTCACTCAACATTAATAGATTATTGAAATAGTTGCTGATAGCTCTTCTCTTGATCGACTTGAGTGATTGATTTATTAATATTTAATTCTTTATCTTTGCCTGTTTGTTGTTCATGTAAAGTTTGTTTTTCTTCGTCTCATTAACTCAATGTTGGGTTAGTGTGTCGACATTTTGAACTTTAATTTGTAAGTGTCATCCTAACTTCCTGTTGTGTTACAGCGGACGCCACAGAGAAGGACCTGTCCGATCTGATCTCTGAGATGGAGATGATGAAGATGATCGGCAAACACAAGAACATCATCAACCTGCTGGGCGCCTGCACGCAGGAAGGTGAGTGTGAGGAGGAGGAGGAGGAGTGACAGCGAGTTTTAATCAGTTTTAATAATTTTTTAACACAAATAAACTGAATAAAATAAAAAGATGTGTGACTGACCGTCTCCCCTGTGTCTCCCAGGTCCTCTGTACGTGGTGGTGGAGTACGCCTCTCAGGGGAATCTGAGGGAGTTCCTCCGCGCTCGCCGACCTGCCGGGTTGGAGTACTGGAGCGGCCCGAGGCAGGTGACTCAGGACAATCTGGAGATCAGAGAGCTTGTGTCTGCTGCGTACCAGGTGTCCAGAGGAATGGCGTACCTGGCCTCCAAGAAGGTCAGTGTTTACATCCAATCTCACTGATGCAGGAAGTTCAGTCTGATGTGTTGGTGGCTCATAGTGATGAACATAAAACCTACAACTTTCTCTATAATCAGTAGGGCTGGGTATCAGTATCATAGACTGTATAAAAGTAATGGTCGTAACATCCGTGACGTCACCCATTGGTTTGTGGACTGCTGCTCGGAAGCCAATAGTTTCTAATCTAGGCAGCGCCATCTTGAAAATTTCAGGTGCATGCTGGGAAAAATAAAAACATGGATTCTACTTATATGGGCATGAGGCGGAGCCGTGGGCGGAGCGGGGAGGTTGCTATGGTTGGGAGGGCTGGATCTCGAGGACATTGGTCAATCAACCTGTCAATCAGGACGTAGCCACGCCCTAATGCATACCCTGTTTTATCGTCACATATAAAATCAGGGAGGCCAAAATGTCCCAAATGAACATCATACTGCATTGAAGAAGGCTTTAAACTAGCGATTGAGACCATAAACACATTTTGAAAACGTTTACTGAGGTTAGAAATCAAGTGAGAAGTTGGTGAATTCTCCATTGACTTGTATAGAGACGGTCGCCCCCTGGTGGACTTTTGACAGAATGCAGTTCTAAGTTACTTCCTGGCCTCATTTCAGAGGACCAGAACTCCCCTGCCTGATCAGTACTCAATACCAAGTAGTATCAAAACTTCTCCCGTTAAACAACACCTGCAATCGATCCTTTTTGCACCCAGAGCTAGAAAATATGACTATTTATATGTAGCTGGTGAACATAGTGGAGCAGTTAGCAGCTAAAGAACCAGATATTTCCCTCAGGAGGAGGAGATGGAGAACAAAAACAGAGCCAAAAGAGAGTGAATATTGGACTTTTATTGAGTTTCAGCTCATTTTTTGCTGTCTATTTGCAACAAACAGACACAGTTAGCTAGAGTTAGTTAATCTGCTGATATTGACACTGATCAGAATTGGATGGAAACAAACATTAATGTACATTTTCTTTAAGACTGTGAATGTGTTGTGAACTCTGTGTTTTCCTCTCTGCTGTTCAGTGTATTCACAGAGATCTGGCGGCGAGGAACGTGCTGGTCACTGAAGATAACGTGATGAAGATAGCCGACTTCGGTCTGGCCCGAGACATCCACCACATCGACTACTACAAGAAGACCACTAATGTGAGACCAGACAGGCTGCGGCAGGATAGAAAAATCAATAACAATATGAGCTGATTTAATATTGTTCTGCTGAGAGTTGGCGGCTGATGTTTTACTCTTCCTGCAGGGTCGACTGCCGGTGAAGTGGATGGCGCCTGAAGCTTTATTCGACCGAATCTACACGCACCAAAGTGACGTGTGAGTCTTTAAAACTTATTGTCTGTATCTTTGTGCAAACAACACACACACACCTCGATACACACATGTGATATTAGCTTTACATGTCAACTTCATGCCTGATTAACTCACTGAATGTCTCAAAAATCACAAAAAACATCTGCAAACATGAAAAACAAGTGCCATCAGATTTATAGAAAGATGATTTTATTGTTATTGCACATAAAAATGCAACAAAACTTTAGCACTCCCATCTCAGCAGCACACATAAAAATAAATATATGTATATATTACAGTCATTAATTAATCCGTAAATTTCTGTAAATCTGTAAAATGCCCAGTGATGGAAGAAGATTCTTTACTGAAGTATCTAAAGCACAATGTAGAATTACTCTATTATAAATATTCAAGATCCCACTTAAGTAAAAGTTCATTAGTATTATCGGCTAAATGTACTGAATTATATGCTATAATAAGTACTTAAAGTATTAAAAGTAAAAGTAATCGTTTTGCAAAATATCAGCCAAGTAAAAAAAGTTCTGTCAGTTAAACTTTGATTCATTTTCTCTAAACTTTTACATCTTCAGTGGAACTTCGAAAGACTCAAAAAACATCTGTAACATGAAAAGAAGCCATGAGCCAAAAAGTTTGTGAACTACTGGTTCACTCTTTAACTTCACCTTTGTATTTTATTTCCTTCATATTTAAAGTTCATATATTACTTCTAATAAAACAGAAATCCTTGTTATTGGATGCCAGCTCAAACCAGTTACTGCCACCTACTGGTTACCTGTCACAACATATCAAACCTGTCTCTGTGTCCTGTTTAATCCCAGTTTGTCTTAAAGCTTGTTTAATCGTGTTTTTATCGCCTCAGAAATATTGAAACAGGAATGTGCTTTTATCTCCTCACATCTGAATTATTTCAACAGACTTTTTTCTCTCACGTTAAAGGATTACAGACTGAGCCTTTAAACCAGAACGATCACACCACATCTGTTTTAGTCTCTTTATACTGGATCCATGTTTGTTTTGGATTGATTTTAAGTTCTAGTTTAAGATCCTCCAGCCTGAAAACTAAAGAGAGAAGCCCCGAAATGAAAAATACTGAAAACCTGGCTCATGGTTTATCTGAACTGCTGATCTCTGCTTTGAGGACTCTGTAAGACCTTCAGGTACACATTCGATGTCTGAGAGTCTTTGTGTTTGTCTCCTGTGTCTCTTGCTGCTGCAGTTGGTCGTTTGGAGTCTTACTTTGGGAAATCTTCACGCTTGGCGGGTCTCCTTACCCCGGAGTCCCTGTGGAGGAGCTGTTCAAGCTGCTAAAGGAGGGACATCGCATGGAAAAACCCTCGGCCTGCACCCAGGAGCTGTGAGTCCTCGTCACAGTCACTAAATCCGGGTTTAAGCTCTGAGTAACGTTTAAGTGTCTCACTACATACCTTGAATATACTGAACTGTAAAAGGCAGAATGATCCGTTTACTGCAGTGTTTTTATATTAAATCTGTTCAAATATGTTAGGATTTGATATTTCTTCTATTTCTCAAAACTATTTTCTTACATTCACAGATGTATTTTTAATTATGTGGTGAACTTTAGAACATACATTAAGAAAAACTGAGTTAAATTTGTTTAGATTATATTAAAGGTATAAAGGAAGAGGCCTGAAGAAGAGATGAACTATCAAATAAGTAAATTATATCACTAAATTAAGACATTTTTAATCAAATATTGCAATTAACAACTATTTTTATTATCCAGTAATGTTGATTTTATTATTTTTTTTGTTTTTCTTGATTAACCTATTAGATATTTGCTTCAGAAAATGGTGAAAAATGTCTTTAAAAAAGGAATCAGTGAATCTAGGCATTTCTTGATGATACCAAAAGTGTATCTAAATGTTTTGCGTCTGTCGACTAATCAATAACTCTGCTGATGGCTGTAGGTTTATTCTGCAGGTTTCTACACAGGATCAGTCTTCTAACAACGTGTTCCTTTATACCACTGTGTGTTTCTTCAGCTACCTGATGATGAGAGACTGCTGGCACGCTGTCCCGTCTCGCAGACCAACTTTCCAACAGCTGGTAGAAGATTTAGACCGCACGCTGTCTCTCATGGCTAACCAGGTAATGAGCTGTTTAGTCAGACTTTTAACCACAGTAGCAGCTTATGTTTGTCTGTCACATCCTGCTGTAGTTCGTATTTTATTGGGAAGTTATTGGCTGTGTTCGAAACTGCATACTACATACTTCTATACTACATACTACATACTTCTATACTACATACTACATACTTCTATACTACATACTTCTATACTACATACTTCTATACTACATACTATATACTTCTATACTACATACTTCTATACTACATACTTCTATACTACATACTACATACTTCTATACTACATACTACATACTTCTATACTACATACTACATACTTCTATACTACATACTTCTATACTACATACTTCTATACTACATACTATATACTTCTATACTACATACTTCTATACTACATACTTCTATACTACATACTACATACTTCTATACTACATACTACATACTTCTATACTACATACTACATACTTCTATACTACATACTACATACTTCTATACTACATACTACATACTTCTATACTACATACTTCTATACTACATACTACATGCTTCTATACTACATACTTCTATACTACATACTACATACTTCTATACTACATACTACATACTTCTATACTACATACTTCATACTACATACTTCTATACTACATACTACATACTTCTATACTACATACTACATACTTCTATACTACATACTACATACTTCTATACTACATACGTCCATACTACATACTTCTATACTACATACTTCTATACTACATACTTCCATACTACATACTTCTATACTACATACCTCTATACTACATACTTCTATACTACATACTTCCATACTACATACTTCTATACTACATACTTCTATACTACATACCTCTATACTACATACTACATACTTCTATACTACATACTACATACTTCTATACTACATACTTCTATACTACATACTACATACTTCTATACTACATACTACATACTTCTATACTACATACTTCTATACTACATACTACATACCTCTATACTACATACTACATACTTCCATCCTACACACTAAAGGACCAGATAGTAAGCAGACCGTTTACACTGTAGTAAACAACACGATAACCCACAATGCATTTGGTTCCTACCCGAGCTGAAATCATCAAGCTGAAGCTGATTTCATTTTAGCTCTAACTCTGTAAATAAACCACTTTATCCACATTTCTAACCTTTTTAGGAAGAAAGTAAAGTAGCCCTTTAGATCCACAATGTGACGCTAATCTGTCCAAATAACACCTGTTTAAAGTCACTTCCTGCCATTTTCACAATAAAACACCTCTTTAAAGTTTTGTTCCTGAGAATTCGGAGCCGCTCAAGTTAGCCGTAGCGAGTAACGCACTTCCTGTCATTTTCACAAAATAAAACACCCGTTGCCTTTTATTATTAAGAAAACCATAACTATAGAATTGGTGCTTTTATTTTGAAAACAGGAAGCGAACATACCCTCACTGTAGCTAACTTGAAACCACAGTTTTTTTCAGAAGTTGCGTTGCATCTTGGGTAATGTGAGTGTGAGTAGTAGCGTTGCATCTTGGGTAATGTGAGTGTGAGTAGTAGCGTTGCATCTTGGGTAATTTGAGTGTGAGTAGTAGCGTTGCATCTTGGGTAATGTGAGTGTGAGTAGTAGCGTTGCATCTTGGGTAATGTGAGTGTGAGTAGTAGCGTTGCATCTTGGGTAATGTGAGTGTGAGTAGTAGCGTTGCATCTTGGGTAATGTGAGTGTGAGTAGTAGCGTTGCATCTTGGGTAATGTGAGTGTGAGTAGTAGCGTTGCATCTTGGGTAATGTGAGTGTGAGTAGTAGCGTTGCATCTTGGGTAATGTGAGTGTGAGTAGTCAGCTCTTGATGCATACTCTGCATTTCTGGAGAATCTAGTAAACCATCCAGGAACTTCTCACATAGATGGTGTCTGTCATGTAAATGTGAAACAGGCACGAAATACACTTCATATTTAAATACTGCAGTTTGAAAGTTGTGCTGAGTGTCACGGAAAAAATTAAGAAGTTTCGTGTCCATGTCCACGAATTTATAGATTAAATTTCGTGACCATTTCACAAACTGTAGCCATACCAAGTTATCAACATTATAAAGGACCAGTCTGTTGGATTTATGGAGCTTTACTGGCATGAATGGAAAATAATATTCATAAGTATGTTTTAATTAGTGTGCGATCAACTTAAATAAGAATAATTGTGTTTTCGTTACCTCATAATGAGCCTCAGACAGAGTGAGTCCAGGTTCCTTTAATGTGTCCAACACACACATAGAAAAACTAATGACTCATTCACATCAGCTGTACTTTGTTTTTAGGGCTTTAACTAATCTTAATAATATTGTATTAATCTGTTATTTTCTTACTCTTACTCATTTTGTTTATAAAGTGGTGAAACATGTCAGATCACTGTTTCCCAACCAACAGTCCAACAACCCAAATAATCAAACTTTTCCCAGTTTGTTCAGTTTGGTTTAAACTAACTGATAATTATTGATTCATTTTCAGATTATTTTCTCAATATATCGATTTGTTTGGACTTAAAAAATGTCTGAAAATGGAGAAAAATGTTGATTAATGTTCCCCAAAGACCAAAAAATTACCTCAGATGTCTTAGAAACCAGAAAATATTCACATTTAAGATGCTGAAACCTAAAAAAAAAAGATTGATTAATTAATTATAAGAAATAGTCTGGAGCTAACACAGTACTGTAGTCATTAAAACTGTTTATTTTCTCTCTTCCTTTAATATGTCCAACACATACAGCAAAACTAATGACCCATTCCCATCAGCTGTACTTTGTTTTTAGGGCTTTAACTAATCTTAATAATATTGTATTAATCTCAAGTGATGAAACATGTCAGATCACTATTTCCCAACCAACAGTCCAACAACCCCAATAATCAAACTTAAACTGACGGTTATTGATTCATTTTCGGATTATTTTCTCAATATATCGATTTGTTTGGATTTAAAAAATGTCTGAAAATGGAGAAAAATGTTGATCAATGTTCCCCAAAGACCAAAAAAACCTCCTCAGATGTCTTAGAAACCAGAAAATATTCACATTTGAGATGCTGGAAGCTAAAAAGAAATGACTCAAAATGATTGATTAATTATAAAAATAGTCTGTTTTTAATTTAATAGTTAGCAGCTAATCAATTAATCGACTTATCATTGCAGCTCTGGAGCTAACACAGTACTGCAGTCAATAAAAACTGTTTATTTTCTCTTCTATATTAATTTTCTTCATGATTTTCTTCTGTTACATTGACTAACGAGAGGTTGTGATAGATTAGGTGTCTGAAACTAGATGTTGCTGCTTCTCTTGGCCAGATGTTTAATCTCAGTGAGGCTTTTTCCAGGTAAAATAAATATGAAATAAATGAAATACATCTGGAATAACAGAGCGAACAGTCTCTTCAGTATTTCTGGAGAAACTCAGGGTTGAAAGTTCCTGTGTGAATTTTTGCTTTTTGTAACGACCACTGGAGTAAAATATGTCGAAATAAAATATATCTGCACATGAATGATAATAACTCTCTCTTCCTCCTCAGGAGTACCTGGACCTGGCCGTTCCTCTGGTCCAATATTCTCCCGTCGGCTCGTTGGCCTCTACAACATACTCCACATAATCGCAGTGGGACGTTTTTTCCTTCCTGGATCACCTTCATCCCTCCGTTTCCTCTGCAGTAGCGGCAGCGGCGGTCCCAGACGACGACGAGGAGGAGGAGAAGCTCAAGACAAGCTGCTTCACCGTCGTCCATCACAGCAGCCTGATGTGAGGAACAGCTGGACTCAGACTCCCCAGCTCGGCCTCAGGAAGCAGCTCATTCATAAAGAGACGGGTGTAAAAAAAAAAAAAGAAAGAAAGAAAAAGACTGAGTTCACCCGCAGCGACGGACTGCGAGAGCCGAGCGCTGCAGCCGTCGTTAGCGCTTTGGTTTGTTAATAATAATAATAATAATAATAAATAATAAAATAATGTTCTCAGTGTGAATATTGTACATAATAGTTTGTGTTATATGGAAGATCAAACTGGAAAAGAGATAAAAAGAGGACTGGACTTTTTCTTTTTTTTAAAAATAATGTTTGAATAGATTATTTGTGTATTCATTCATTTATTTCTCAGTTTATATTGTGTATTTGTATTTTTTATTTTTTTTGGATCCTCAGTTTATATAAAGCTGCCAAAGATCATGTCAGTGTTGCACTTATCCTCCAGCAGAACATGCTTCTAGTTGAATGTGTATACTGTAATAATAATAACTGATTAACAGTATTAAAATCCTTCTTAAATTTGTAAACTGGATTTATTTCATGATTAAATGTGTTACTGTATGTATCATCGACCTTAAACCAAACAGTCAAGAGCTCGAATCAACATTAAAGCAGACAGGAGACACAGAATGAATAAATATTAACATTTCTCAATATTTTTAGGAGTTAAATGCTCAGAATACGCTTTTTTTTAATCTTTTATTTTTTAAATATTTTATTGACAATAAAAATTCAGTACAAAAGCAGTTATTAATGTACATTACAAAGCAATGAACAGCAGCCAGGGGCGTTATTCAAATAAATACAGTAAATAAAGAGCACAAATTATATGTTTTGACAGCTTTCTTATTATTTGAGTCACAGATGCTCTGGATGCTCTGGATGCTCTTCCCCGGGGTCTCCCGGTAGGAGACCCCGGGGAAGACCCAGGACACGCTGGAGAGACTATGTCTCTCAGCTGGCCTGGGAACGCCTCGGGGTCCCCCTGGAAGAGCTGGACGAAGTGGCTGGGGAGAGGGAAGTCTGGGCTTCCCTGCTTAGGCTGCTGCCCCCGCGACCCGACCCCGGATAAGCGGCAAGAAGATGGATGGATGGATGGACGGATGCTCTGGATGTATTGTTCAGTTTCCCTTTGAAATGCCAAAAAACAGCTTTGAGTCACTACATTTAGCTTTGTGTGTATGATATTTCCCTAGTATTATTATTATTAGATTTATGACATACAATTCTTTCTGTTTTTTACTTTTGACATCATGGACGGTTAAGCTTATGGAAAGTTAAACTGATCGCTTAGCGTCATACGTCATACACCGACCGTTGGAAACCTCAGACTATTGGCTAAAAGGTTATCAACTTCATTTCACCGAATAATTCCATTGGCTGGAACAGCTGTCAATCAAAGCCACGTTGACGTTTTCCTCGGTCACAAGTCCTCATTGGCTTTGGAGGCACGTGCTTCCTAATCCTAAACACCGATTGGCTTGTGTGTGGTGTCCAGAAGCAGGAGAGACTAACGGTCGTAAACATCTAGGTCACGTGTACTCTGAGATGGACGTGCAGGTCAGGAAATGACGTAAACGGACCGTATTTGGTTTGTTCCGTGTGTGTTACGTTACGTGTTGGACTAAATACATGTTGACATATTGAGGAAAGTATTTCTATTAGAAGGAAACGGATTTCATATTTCACCAGAATGGATACTTGGCGAGCTGTACAGAAAGTCCTGAGTCATAAGATGATCGTTGTGGATAAAGGGAAGACTTTGAAGGTATGTAGCATTATAGCTGTTAGCTTACTTTAGCTGAGTGGCTAGCCGAGCTAACCGCTAATACTATTACGGCTGTGAGCAACCATATAATTCGAGAGTGGTCTTGAATGAATCAGGAGAATCTAAGCTTTCTAACAATGTACGGGATGAGTATATATGTTTAAAGGTTGGTGTTTAAAACATTCAGAAGGACTTGTGGCTACCTCCCAACTTCCGGTCCGTCCCGTAGGCGGAACAGCGTCATATTGAGTTGTGTTTTTATCAGACTGAACAGTAAACCAAAGGACAGGTTGTGTTGTGTGGTTGTGCTACATCAGAGGAGAACTGTAAGACTTCTTATTTTCTTTAATAATCATGATAATAGTGATTGATTGGGGTGATACCTAACTACTTTAATAATCAATTCATCATTTTGAGTCTTAGAAAGTAAAGATTTTCTGATTCAAGCTTTTAAATGTGAATATTTGAGTTATATATGACAGTAAAATGAACATATTTGAGATATTTGAGGACATCATTTTGGACTTTTTTTCTTTTTTAAAATCATTTTCTGACATTTTAAAGACCAAACAACTGATCGATTTAACATATTAATTGATAATGAAAACAATTGTAAGTTGTAACCCTATAATGTGAACATAACTGAACTCCAACTTAATTAAACTTCAACTTCACTGGATAAAATAGCATAAAATAGTAAGGCAAGGCAAGGCAAGGCAGTTTTATTTATATAGCACATTTCATACACAATGGCAACTCAACGTGCTTCATATAAAACAGAAACATTAAAACATACAATTAACCCCCCCACACACACCCCATAATAAAAACAAAGTACAGAAAAATAGAAAGACATAAATAAAATGCTAGAATGCTAGTAGATAAATATGCATATTAATATTTCCTGAAGCCCAAGCGAACATACTAAAACAGTCAAAAACACAAAGATGTTGAGTTTACTGGAAAACCAGCAAATATTCACATCTGAGAAGCTGCTCTGAGATCAATTTTGACATTTTATACCATTAAAAAATGATTTAGCCGTCTTTTATTCCTCTGTGACAGTAAACTGAATATCTTTTGGGAAACTCTGATGGACATTTTTCACCATTTTTTTGACATTTTATGGACCAAATAATTGATTAATTGAGGAAATGTTAATGGATAAAGCAGCTGTAGTTGAAATCAAGTGTCCAGAAAATGAATGTAAGTTAATGTAAAGTCCTGAGAAGTGATGGAAACATGTACGTGTGTGTGTGTGTGTGTGTGTGACCTTGCAGAGGAAGTCGCAGAGAGCCTCCAGCAGGAACCCTCCTTGTTTTAATGTATGTGTGTGTGTTGGACAGAGAGGGATGAGTTGTGGGAGGAAGACGCTGTTCACCATCTATCACACAACACACACACACACACACACACACACACACACACACACACACACACACACACACACACACACACACAGTTTGTCTCTGTGGAGCCTGCAGCAGCGTCTTCCTCCCACAGAGAGGAAACGCTCTGTTACAGACGACCGGAGGCTTCATGCATCAAGTCTGTCTGACATGTTATTCTGTGTGTGTGTGTGTGTGTGTGTGTGTGTGTGTGTGTGTGTGTGTGTGTAGCTCCAGGGCTGACATCACAAACAAATACCTGCTGTTCAGAGTGTTTTGTTACTAGAAAGCCAATCAGTCTGAACACTTTCCTCTCTTCCTCATCTCTCTCCTTCTTGTTTTCTACGATAACATCATCATCCACCCTCAGAGCTCTGAGTCCTCCTGGAGGTCTGAAACCTGTTCCTGAGAAAGTTTGTTCAGACCTCCATAAACATCTCACATAGAACCAGATTTAAAGGATGAGTGTGTCTTAACACTGCAGTATTATAGTGATGTAGTATGCAGTATTACAGTAAAAGTACTGCAGTATTATAGTGATGTAGTATGCAGTATTACAGTAAAAGTACTGCAGTATTATAGTGATGTAGTATGCAGTATTACAGTAAAAGTACTGCAGTATTATAGTGATGTAGTATGCAGTATTACAGTAAAAGTACTGCAGTATTATAGTGATGTAGTATGCAGTATTACAGTAAAAGTACTGCAGTATTATAGTGATGTAGTATGCAGTATTACAGTAAAAGTACTGCAGTATTATAGTGATGTAGTATGCAGCATTACAGTAAAAGTACTGCAGTATTATAGTGATGTAGTATGCAGTATTACAGTAAAAGTACTGCAGTATTATAGTGATGTAGTATGCAGTATTACAGTAAAAGTACTGCAGTATTATAGTGATGTAGTATGCAGTATTACAGTAAAAGTACTGCAGTATTATAGTGATGTAGTATGCAGCATTACAGTAAAAGTACTGCAGTATTATAGTGATGTAGTATGCAGCATTACAGTAAAAGTACTGCAGTATTATAGTGATGTAGTATGCAGTATTACAGTAAAAGTACTGCAGTATTATAGTGATGTAGTATGCAATATTACAGTAAAAGTACTGCAGTATTATAGTGATGTAGTATGCAGTATTACAGTAAAAGTACTGCAGTATTATAGTGATGTAGTATGCAGTATTACAGTAAAAGTACTGCAGTATTATAGTGATGTAGTATGCAGTATTACAGTAAAAGTACTGCAGTATTATAGTGATGTAGTATGCAATATTACAGTAAAAGTACTGCAGTATTATGAGTGATGTAGTATGCAGTATTACAGTAAAAGTACTGCAGTATTATAGTGATGTAGTATGCAGTATTACAGTAAAAGTACTGCAGTATTATAGTGATGTAGTATGCAATATTACAGTAAAAGTACTGCAGTATTATAGTGATGTAGTATGCAGTATTACAGTAAAAGTACTGCAGTATTATAGTGATGTAGTATGCAGTATTACAGTAAAAGTACTGCAGTATTATAGTGATGTAGTATGCAGTATTACAGTAAAAGTACTGCAGTATTATGATGTAGTATGCAGTATTACAGTAAAAGTACTGCAGTATTATGAGTGATGTAGTATGCAGTATTACAGTAAAAGTACTGCAGTATTATAGTGATGTAGTATGCAGTATTACAGTAAAAGTACTGCAGTATTATAGTGATGTAGTATGCAGTATTACAGTAACAGTACTGCAGTATTATAGTGATGTAGTATGCAGTATTACAGTAAAAGTACTGCAGTATTATAGTGATGTAGTATGCAGTATTACAGTAACAGTACTGCAGTATTATAGTGATGTAGTATGCAGTATTACAGTAAAAGTACTGCAGTATTATGAGTGATGTAGTATGCAGTATTACAGTAAAAGTACTGCAGTATTATAGTGATGTAGTATGCAGTATTATAGTTTGCTCTCCTGCTTCTTTACACTCAGGAGCTGTGTGTGTTTTCTCAGAGTTTACGGCTCCTCATTCCTGGAAGTGAGAGTCGTAAACATGTGTGACACCTCAGCAGATATGAGCTCCCTGCTGAGGATGAGTGTGAGCTCCTCATCGCTCCCTGCTGAGGATGAGTGTGAGCTCTTCATCGCTCCCTGCTGAGGATGAGTGTGAGCTCTTCATCGCTCCCTGCTGAGGATGAGTGTGAGCTCCTCAGCCGGCCGGTCGGAGGTTAATGAGGTGTGAGGCGGAGGTGAGGAGGCCATTATGGCTCATTAGCAGGTGGGCCAGATGGCAGAGTGAGAGCCATCACGGTGTCATTTAACAGTGTTTTAATGATCCATCCTCTTCCTCACACCTTCAGCCTTTACACCAGTCTGTGGGTCTGAATAAATACTGAGTTACCTTTAAATAGATATCAGAATGAAGGAAGAACATTGAGTTTTGAGAAGAGAAACTGATCACTTGAGAATGATTTAACTGGCAGGAGCTCCACCTGGTGGCGCTTCTGTGAACTGCAGGAATGGAGTGAAGCATATAAAGGACAAGCTGACACAAGAAGAGAGTTTTAAAGAGAAATCCAATTAATTAAGTATTTTTTTAATTGGTTAATCCATTCATTCATTCATTTCCAGCTACTTGTCTAATTATATTATAAGGAGTTATTGTTATATACAGCTGGAAGTATTGATAAATTCATGTACGTAATGAATAATTGTATCAGATGGTTTCTCATCATTCATGAAAATGGGTTTAAAGGTTTTAAAGGAAATATTCACAGTTTTTCAACTTAAAACAACAGTCAAGAGTCCAAATGATCATTAAAGCTGAAGAAATGAAAGAAAGAAAGAAAGAAGTAGGAGGAAGAGGAGGTGGAGGTGGAAAGAAAGAGAAGGGAGGATGAAGAGAAAGAAAGAGCAAGATGTAGGAGGAGGAGGAAAAAAAGAACAAAAGAAGAGAAGGGAAAGAAAAAGAAAAAGGGGAGAAAAGTAAGAAAGAACAAAGTGTAGGAGGAGAAAGAAAGAGAGAGAGAGAAAGAAAGAAAGAAGTAGGAGGAAGAGGAGGTGGAAAGAAAGAAAAGGAAGATGACATTCCTTTGTTTCTTTCCTCATCTTCCTCCTCCTTTTTCTTTCCTCCTTTCTTTCTCTCCTCCTTTCTTTCTCTCCTCCTTGTTCCTTCTTCCTCCCTTTTCTTTCTTTCTTTCCTCATTTTCTCCTACTTTTTCTTTCTTTCTTTCTGTCCTTCCACTGCTTTAAGGCACACCTGAAACAACTGTGAACTCATCCTTTAAGTTTAATCTTTATTATTTACAGATTATTTTTGTTAGGAGATGGAAAGAATGAGAAAAGGAGGATGAAGAGAAAGAAAGAGCAAGATGTAGGAGGAGGAGGAAAAAAGAAAGAACGAGAAGAAGAAAAAGGGGAGAAAAGTAAGAAAGAGGAGGTGGAGAGAAAGAAAGAAAAGGAAGATGACTTTCCTTTGTTTCTTTCCTTCTTTCCTCATCGTCCTCCTCCTTTTTCTTTCCTTCTCTCATCCTCCTTATTCTTTGTTCCTCCCTTTTCTTTCTTTCCTCATTTTCTCCTACTTTTTCTGTCTTTCTTTCTGTCTTTCCACTGCTTTAAGGCACACCTGAGAAAACTGTGAACTCATCCTTTAAGTTTAACCTTAAACTCTATATATTATTATATTTGCAGATTATTTTTGTTAATGAATTTCTCTCTCGGTCATCGTCTCGTTAACTCTGAATAATAATAATAATTATAATAATGAATAATTACAGGAGACATTATTAAAGGTTCTGATATCATCATAAAAATAAAACCCACACAAGTCAAAGTCAGTCATAATAACATCATCATTTATTTCTAACACAAACAGACACGTCAGACTTTTAGGCCTCAGATTTCTCATCACACAGTCAAGATAACGTCTCGTTTTTAAAGCTCAGCCAGCCTCAACTAATGAAGTGATCTCAGGAGTGTTTACAGAGCTCCACGAACCAGCATGAAGCATCACACACACACACACACACCTCACCTCTGTCCTCCTCTCTCTACATTAAATATACCAGCCTCATAAATTAACTCCTTTTAAGAAAATAAATATCAATCGTAATCACTTGTAAGTAAGTAGGCCTCTTTTTTTTGTTTAACATAAATCTGTCACACAGGTTGTTAGGTTTAGCTTTCCAACACGTTCATCACCAATAATCAACCCAAAAATATTAATATATGGAAGCAGTTATTACCCCAAATCTCCATCTAAAGCTCTTCTGCTGCACATGTAATCATTCTGAGGAGTAGTCTGCATGTTTGTAAGTGTATCAGTGTGCATAGATGTGTAAATGTAAAATGTAAAAACAGCTGATTTTACTCCTCGCCCTTCACCACCTCCTCGCCCATCCTGTCGTCTACGGATCTCTTCCTGGCGAACAGGTGGGTGGGGTCTCGGCCCCTGAAGCCGGGCTGGATGTTGAACACGGGCATGTTCTTCCAGCTGGACGGGTTGTTGTAGGCGGCCGATCCGGAGCCGGTGGAGCAGGGTTTGTTCTGGATCAGCTGGAGGAAGGTTTCCATGTCTGGGCCTAACCGAGCGATGATGCCTGCACGCACCGCTGCGACCGTCTGCTCGTCGCAGGTCTGCAGCGTCTGCAGCAGAGTGCTGTAATACCTGGAGACACGCAGGGAGAGAGCTGAGTGAAGGCTGCAACTCATCATTATTCATTATTCATTATTATACAGTAAAAAGTAGGGTAAGAAAGACCAGGCGGGGAGTTCTGGTCCTCTGAAATGAGGCCAATGCGAAAGTAACTTAGAGCTGCATTCTATCAAAAGGCCACCAGGGGGCGACCGTCTCTATACAAGTCAATGGAGAATTCACCAACTTCTCACTTGATTTCTAACCTCAGTAAACGTTTTCAAAATGTGTTTATGGTCTCAATCGCTAGTTTAAAGCCTTCTTCAATGCAGTATGATGTTCATTTGGGACATTTTGGCCTCCCTGATTTTATATGTGATGATAAAGCAGGGTATGCATTAGGGCGTGGCTACGTCCTGATTGACAGGTTGATTGACCAATGTCCTCGAGATCCAGCCCTCGCAACCAATCGCAGCCTCCCCGCTCCACCCATGGCTCCGCCTCATACCCATATAAGTAGAATCTGTGTTTTTATTTTTCCCAGCATGCACCTGAAATTTTCAAGATGGCGCTGCCCAGATCCGAAACTATTGGCTTCCGAGCAGCAGTCCACAAACCAATGGGTGACGTCACGGATGTTACGTCCATTTCTTTTATACAGTCTGTGGTTAGGACTCACCAGAGGCTCCACGATATGATATTATCACCATACTTGTGTCACGATACGATATTGCGATTTTAAATACACGGTCGCCCATGAAGTTGGAATAATTTTGTTTTCTTTCATAAAGGTGATTCATTCTGCTTCATGTTCACAGCTGTTAAAGCTTCAGTTTGTTGAGGTTTTATTGTGAAAGGGTCACTGACCTGTTGGGGAAGTGAGCGGGAACCTGCACCACCTCTCCGATGGCGTCAGGGTTGGTACGAGCCACCGTGCAGATATCGAGACTGGTGTAACACTCTTCCTGCACCTGAAGAGATCAAGATATTAATAATATACGTTTAACAACAGAGACAGAGGTGGAAGAAGTATTCAGATCATTTACTTCAATAAAAGTACAAATACAGTAAAAATACTCCATTACAAGTAAAGGTACTGCAGTATTATTACCTCAAACTGTACTACAGTAAAGTACTAGTACCTCAAACTGTACTACAGTAAAGTACAAGTACCTCTAACTGTACTACAGTAAAGTACTAGTGCCTCAAACTGTACTACAGTAAAGTACTAGTACTTCAAACTGTACTACAGTAAAGTACAAGTACCTCTAACTGTACTACAGTAAAGTACAAGTACCTCTAACTGTACTACAGTAAAGTACTAGTGCCTCAAACTGTACTACAGTAAAGTACTAGTACTTCAAACTGTACTACAGTGAAGTACTAGTACCTCAAACTGTACTACAGTACAGTACTAGTACCTCTAACTGTACTACAGTAAAGTACTAGTACCTCAAACTGTACTACAGTAAAGTACAAGTACCTCAAAGAAGGGGGAGGAAGGAATGAAGTGGGGGAGGGAGGAAGGAAGGGAGTGAGGGAAGGAAGGAAGGAAGGAAGGAAGGAAGGAAGGAAGGAAGGAAGGAAGTACTAGTTGAGACCTCAGCGATCATCCTCTGGAAGATGTTGCAGCGGCGGATGGTTTGGAAGATCTTGGCTGTGATTCCCTGAGAGATGCAGTGCAGACTCTTCTTCACAAACAACTTCCCCTGAAGAAGAAAACACACACACAGGTTCAGAGACACACACACACACACACACACACACACATAGAGAGAGAGACAGAGACACACACACACATAGAGACACACACACACACACACACACACACACACACATAGAGAGAGACAGAGAGACACAGACACACACACACAGGTTCAGAGACACACACACACACACATAGAGAGAGAGACACACACACACACACACACACATAGAGAGACAGACACACACACACACCCACACACACACACACACACACACACACACACACACACATAGAGAGAGACACACACACACATCGAGAGAGAGACAGAGACACACACACACATAGAGAGAGACACACACACATAGAGAGAGACACACACACACAGAGAGAGAGAGACAGAGACACACACACACACACATAGAGAGAGACACACACACATAGAGAGAGAGACACACATACACACACATAGAGAGAGAGACACACACATAGAGACACACACACATAAAGAGACAGAGAGACACACACACACATAAAGAGACAGAGAGACACACACACACACATAGAGAGAGAGAGACACACACACACACACACACACACAGAGAGACATACACAGAGAGACACAAACACACATAGAGAGAGACACACAGACGCACACATAGAGAGAGACACACAGACGCACACATAGAGACAGACACACACACACACACATACACACACACACACATAGAGAGACAGACACACAGAGACACACACACACACATACACATAGAGAGAGACACACACACATAGAGAGACACACACACACACACACATAGAGAGACACACACACATAGAGAGAGACACACAGACGCACACATAGAGACACACACACACACACACACACACATAGAGAGAGACACACACACATAGAGAGAGACACACAGACGCACACATAGAGACACACACACACACACACACACACACATAGAGAGAGACACACACATAGAGAGAGACACACACACACACACATAGAGACACACACACACACACACACACACATAGAGACACACACACACACACACACACACACACAGCTCTGGTCTAATAGAGAGCAGGTGGACAGGAAGTGGACCGACCTCCGTGTTGAAGGTAGCAGCTGTGTGCAGGAAGTGTTCACAGATCTCGTGCATCCCGTCGGTGTCGCACGTCGAGTTTTCCAGACAGGAGAAGAAGCCGCAGCCCACGGCAACGGCTCCGTTCAAACATCTGGCCACATCAGCTGCACACGCACAGGCACACACACACACACACACACACACACACACACACACACAGGCACACACACACACACACACACACACACACACAGGGAAACAGGAGATTAGGTGTTAGATCTGTGAGTCATTAACCCTTGTGTCGTCCTCCCGGGTCAAATTGACCCCGTCCGTTTTGACTGTTCCTTCTTTCCTCCCTTCCTTCTTTTCCTCCCTCCTTTCCTTCCTTATTCCTTCTCCCTTCCTTCCCTCCTTCTCTCTTTCTTTCCCCCTCCCTCCCTCCTTTCCTTCCTTCTTCCTTCCCTCTTTCTTTCCCCCTCCCTCCCTCCCTCCTTTCCTTCCTCCCTCCTTCCTCCTTTCCTTCCTTTCTTCCTTCCTTCCTTCCCTCCTTTCCTTCCTTCCTCCCTCCCTCGTTTCCTTCCTTCTTTTCTCCCTCCTTTCCTTCCTTATTCCTTCCCTCTTCTTCCTCCTTTCCTTCCTTCTTCCTTCCTTCTCTCTTTCTTTCCCCCTCCCTTCCTTCCTTCCTCCCTCCTTTCCTTCCTTCTTCCTTTCTTCCTTCCTTCCTTTCCTTCCTTCTTTCTTTCCCCCTCCCTCCCTTCCTTCCTTCTTTTCTGCCTCCTTTCCTTCCTTATTCCTTCTCCCTTCTCTCTTTCTTTCCCCCTCCCTCCATCCTTTCCTTCCTCCCTCCTTCCTTCCTCCTTTCCTTCCTTCTTCTTTCCTTCTCCCTTCTTCTTTCCTCCCTCCTTTCCTTCCCTCCTTCCCTTCCTTCTTCCTCCCTCCCTTCCTTCCTTGACTCCAGGACAACAGGAGGGTTAATGCACTAACTCCTCTCAGCTTCATGTTTACAACATTTAACAGAGAGGATGATGTAATCTGGTTTAGATTATGAGACAGTAACAGTGTTGAAGTTGCTTTAAATTATAATTATTCATTCATATTTTGGATTCAACACTGGAGCTGCAATAATTAGTCAGTTATTAAATGAATCACCAACTACTCTGATAGTCAATTAATCATTTTAAGTCATTTTATAGGGACACTACTACTACTACTACTACATTTATAGTACTATACTAGGCTATTACTACTTATACTACTACTACTACTACTATTAGTACTACTAGCATTTATACTACTACTACTACTATTAGTACTACATTTATACTGCTGCTATTAGTACTACTAGCATTTATACTACTACTACTATTAGTACTACATTTATACTACTACTACTATTAGTACTACATTTATACTACTACTACTATTAGTACTACATTTATACTACTGCTATTAGTACTACTAGCATTTATACTACTACTACTATTAGTACTACATTTATACTACTACTACTATTAGTACTACATTTATACTACTGCTAATACTACTACTATCAGTACTACTAGTATTTATACTACTACTATTAGTACTACATTTATACTACTACTACTATTAGTACTACATTTATACTACTGCTAATACTACTACTATCAGTACTACTAGTATTTATACTACTACTAGTCCACATTCTCAGGTCCAAACATCTTAAATGTGAATATTTTCTAGTTTCTTTCATCATCTGTGATAATAAACTGAATCTTTGAGACATTTGAGGATGTCATCTTGGGATTTTGGCAAACACTGATGGACATTTTTCACCATTTTCAGCAAATTGATTGAGAAATTATTTAACAAATGAATGGATAATGAAAATAATTATTAGTTGCAGCCTTAATTCAAAGTATAAAATGTTAGAAAACTAGAACATATTCACATCTAAGAAGCTGCTGCCAGATATATATTGTCCTTTTCATGATAAAAGATGACTTAAAATTGTTTCCAGTGACTATATAAAATCAATTCATCAGCATTAATAATCATAAGTAATCATTTCAGCTCCAGACTATAATCACAGTGGGCTGAACAGGGGCCCAACAGTAAGCTTGTGCCCTGAGGCCCTACTGGAAGTGAACCCAGCCATGCTGTGTTAGAATAATTGGAAACCAGAGACTGCCAAAGACATAAGGTTTGGAAAATGTAGAGCAATAAAATTCAAACCAGCATGCAACAAACTGTGCAAAGACACTTTAAAAAGCTAAAACAGAAGTCCAGCTCTGGTTACGAAATACTTCCCTCTGAGTTTACATGCAGCAAAAATAAAAAGAAGTAGAAGAAGAAGAAAGAAAGAAAGAAAGTGAAAAGCAGAGCCGGGACTCACTGGGGCTGTTGGAGGAGAAGCGTGCCCGGCGGGGAGCAGCCTCCTCCGGCAGCATCTGGAAGCAGGCGGCGGCGCTGAGGCCGAGCAGCAGCAGCAGAGCGGGGGCGTGCAGCGCGGTCATGGTGGCGGATCTGTCTCCTCTGGTCGGATGTTTTTTTTGGGGTTTTTTGGGTCTTCCTGTTGCTCTTTGCTTGTCCTGCCTCTCCCTCCCCAGCTGGTATTTATATGAAGTGAGGTTTGGGACTGGCCAATGAGAGCGCGCCGTTCCCGCGGGGGCGCGCAGTTAATGGTTTATTCATGCAGGTAATAATTGGATATTTCCACAATTATCAGCAGGAACAGGAATGTCCGAGCTGCAGTGAACTCAACCAACAACTTCATCTGGTTACTTTTAAAGTCTTACATACCAATAATACTACAACTATTAGTACTACTACTACTACTACTACTACATACCAATAATACTGCTACTAACATTTATACTACTATTAGTACTACATTAATACTACTACTATTAGTACTACTACTATTAGTACTACTACTACTACATACCAATAATACTGCTACTAACGTTTATACTACTACTACTACTATTTATACTACTACTACTAACGTTTATACTACTACTACTAGTACTACTACTACTATTAGTACTACATTAATACTACTACTACTAATATTTATACTACTACTACTACTACATTTATAGTACTACTACTATTAGTACTACATTAATACTACTACTACTAGCATTTATACTACTACTACTATTAGTACTACTATTAGTACTACATTCATACTACTACTACTAACAATAATGATAACATTTATATTACTACTAGTACTATTACTATCAGTACTACTATTAGTACTGCATTTATACTACTACTACATTTATACTACTACTACTACTACTACTACATTTATAGTACTACTACTATTAGTATTGCATTTATACTATTACTACTACTATCAGTACTACTACCATTTATACTACTACCACATTCATACTACTACTACATATATAGTACTCCTACTAGGCTACTACTACTTCTACTACTACATTTATACTATTACTAGTTCTACTATCACTACTACCATTTATATTACTACTACTACAAATACTGCTACAGTACTTCTACTATTACTACTATTAATACTACTAGTACTACTCCTACTTAAATCTCAGAGGGAAATTAAATAATAAACTCTTATATTAGGAAAGGTATCTCTGTTATCATGAGAAGAGTTTAACTACTGAATAAAAGTACAAATCAGCTAAAATATGAGATTTTAAACATTTTAACCGTCATTAAAGTTCTTTTATTAACTCATCAGGTGAACACAATGATTCTTTAGGAGGGGTTTAGGGTTGGGGGGGTTACAGTTAGGGGGGTTATAGTTAAGGGAGGGGGGGGGGGGGGTTCGGGGGGTTATTTTGTGTTATTTTGGGACAGTTTCCAGCCTGACCCCTGACCCCTGACCCCTGGCCCTGGTGTTATCAGTAATAAAGGGTGAAGTCTATAAAAAGCAGCAGTGGAGGAAAAGCTTGAGATTCGGGTCACGTCTGATGTTTGTGTGTGTGTGTGTGTGTGTGTGTGTGTGTGTGTGTGTATGTGTGTGTGTGTGTCTGTGTGTGTGTGTGTGTGTGTGTGTGTGTGTGTGTGTGTGTGTGTGTGTGTGTGTGTGTGTGTGTGTGTGTGTGTGTGTGTGTGTGTGTGTGTGTGTGTGAGGTGAGTCAGTGGAGCAGAAACAATCTGATCACAGAGCAGCGGGAAGGTTCAGGAAGGTCCACACGTCCAAGACACGGCGGGAAGCTTCAGACGTCCTCCGTGAACTTCAGCTGGGACACGAAGGGACGGAGGGGACGCGGGGGGACGGAGGGGACAGTTAGCTCGGAGGAGAAATCTGGATTAATATTCTTCACTTTTACTTTTACTGATAAACTAAAGGATATAAGATACTAGTCAGAGTCTTAAACTAAGCTGCTTCATGTCAGAGATCCACAAGTTTAATAAGTTGATGATTAAAAGTTGATTCAAGGTGTTTTATAGTGATTGTATAAAAAATATCACTGGAATAAAACTTATAATATTCATTTTATTTGCAGTCAGATTAATTTTAAAATAATCTCAGTAGTAAAATAATTCTCCTGATTCACTTTGGATTTCTTTTAAACCCATTTTCTTTAATTTAATCCCTTTTTGTTACTATGACTTTCAAAATAAAGGTTTCGATACAAATAAAGTTTTGGATTTGACTAAAATAAAATGATTTATCTGATTGGCTTTTCCTGATTCCTAATATAATTAATCTAATTCCTGATTTTAGGCTTTATGAATAAAAAAAATCAAATCAAATCAGAATAACTTTATTTTGCTGAACAAAAGTGGAAATGTGTCTTCAGCTCAGGTGAGAATCAACATCAGTGTGACGTTAACAGGAAGTAATAAACATTTAAACTATTAGATTCAACTTTAATTAAAAAATAAAAAATTAATTGGAAACATTTTTTAAAATCATGTAAGAAGTAAAGTCTGAGATTCAAAACACTAATAAATAAATAAATAAAAAGATAATTAAATGAAGGGAGGTTTGTCTATGAAATGCTGATAAAGTAAATAATAGCTCTCATCAATCAGCTGTTACTAAAATACTTCAAATAAATAAACCTGCATGTAAACCATCAATAATATAATATAAATAATATAATAAAGATTAAAAACTTTGTGAGATGAACAGGATCCAGCAGCTTCAACGTTTGATCAGTTTAATTATTTATTAATCAATAAAATGTTGATCAGTGTTTCACAGAGAAGAGAAAAGAAGAAAAGACTTCCTCAGATTACTGTCAGACAGTCACTCTGAATACACACAGTACACACAGGAGTACACACAGTACACACAGGAGTACACACAGGAGTACACACAGTACACACAGTACACACAGTACACACACAGTACACACACAGTACACACAGTACACACAGTACACACAGGAGTACACACAGTACACACAGGAGTACACACAGTACACACAGGAATACACACAGGAGTACACACAGTACACACAGGAGTACACACAGCACACACTACACACAGTACACACAATACACTACAAACTGTGTGTACTCCTGTGTGTACTGTGTGTACTGTGTGTACTGTGTGTGTACTGTGTGTGTACTGTGTGTACTCCTGTGTGTACTGTGTGTACTCCTGTGTGTACTCCTGTGTGTACTGTGTGTACTCCTGTGTGTACTGTGTGTACTGTGTGTGTACTCCTGTGTGTACTGTGTGTACTCCTGTGTGTACTCCTGTGTGTACTGTGTGTACTCCTGTGTGTACTGTGTGTACTCCTGTGTGTACTGTGTGTACTCCTGTGTGTATACTGTGTGTACTGTGTGTACTCCTGTGTGTACTGTGTGTACTCCTGTGTGTACCGTGTGTACTCCTGTGTGTACTCCTGTGTGTACTCCTGTGTGTACTGTGTGTAGTACTCTGCATGTGTGTACTGTGTGTACTGTGTGTGTACTGTGTGTGTGTACTGTGTACTGTGTGTACTGTGTGTGTGTACTGTGTGTAGTACTCTGCATGTGTGTACTGTGTGTACTGTGTGTGTACTGTGTGTGTGTACTGTGTGTACTCAGAGTGTGTACTACTCTGCATGTGTGTATTGGTTCTGTCAGTGATTGTGACGTTAACTTTCTGTCTTCTGTCTCAGAAACGATCGTTAAACTAGGAGAGGCAGAGGTCATGTGATCGATGATGATGATGATGATGATGAGGAGGATGATGATGATGATGATGATGATGATGATGATGATGATGATGATGATGATGATGAGCAGCATCAGCTTTTTCTTTTTTTCTTTCTTTTACAGTTTTTGGCTCTTTGGAGCGTTTTAATGTGTTTAATGTGTTTAATGTGTTTAATCTCTGGACTGAAATCAGATCATCATCTGAATCTGATCTGCTGCTTCCTGCAAAACCTGAACACACACTGATACACACTGATACACAACTACACACTAATAGCACTGATACACTGCCAGATACACAACTACACACTAATACACACTGATACACACTGATACACTGCCAGATACACAACTACACACTAACACACATACACACACACACACACATACACATACACACTAATACACACTGATACACTGCCAGATACCCAACTACACACTAATACACACTAATACACACTGATACACTGCCAGATACACACACACACACACACACACACACATACACACTAATACACACTGATAAACACTGATACACTGCCAGATACACAACTACACACTAATACACACTAATACACACTAACATACACAGATACACACACACACACTAATACACACACACACTAATACACTGATCACACTGCCAGATATACACTAACACACATATACACACTAATACACACTCTCTTACACAGACTGTGTCATTATTTTCTGTTTTTGACCCTGAAGCTTTCTTCTGTCTCTCATTAAGTTTCATTTTCTGTGATTCTGTTTTCTCTTCTTTACGTCAGCTGTTACCTTCACACGCACACACACACACACACACACACACACACACACACACACACACACACACACACACACACACATACACACACACACACACACATACACACACATACACACACACACACACACACACACACACACACACACACACACACACACACACTGTTACCTTCACTCCACACACACACACACACACACACACTGTTACCTTCACTCCACACACACACACACACACACACACACACACACACACACACACACACACACACACACTGTTACCTTGACTCTGACTTCCTGTGAGCTACGCAGGTAAACTCTGCTTTTATCCTCCGTCAGCGTCCTTCAGAATAAATCTCATCAGATTTTATTTTAGTATAAAACATGACGAGTGTTTTTAAATCCAAACTAATTAAATAAAAGCTTTATTATCCCAAAGTAGCAGATAATAAACACACATATACACACTAATACACACACATACACACATACACACACTAATACACA
Source organism: Scomber japonicus (assembly GCF_027409825.1). NCBI lineage: Eukaryota > Metazoa > Chordata > Actinopteri > Scombriformes > Scombridae > Scomber > Scomber japonicus. The sequence goes on along the minus strand of NC_070596.1, from coordinate 29,881,400 downwards.
CATAAATACATCTGAGTGGCTTTAACCCTCCAGTTGTCCTCAGGTCAAGGAAGAAAGGAAGGAAGGAAGGGAGGAAAGAAGGAAGGAAGGAAGGACGGATAGAAGGAGGGAAGGAGGAAGGAAGGAAGGAAGGGAGGAGGGAGGGTGAACGGAAGGGAGGAAAGAAGGAAGGAGGGCGGGAAGGTGGAAGGGAGGAAGGAAGGAGGGAGAGATGGAGGAAAAGAGGAGGTGAGGAAGGAAGGTAGGAAGGCAGGGAGGAAAGAAGGATGGAAGGAGGGAAGGAAAGGAGGAAGGAAGGAAGTAAGGCCTTCCTTCCTCCCTCCTTTCCTTCCTTCATTCCTTCCTTCCTCCCTCCTTTCCTTCATTCCTTCCTCCCTCCCTTCCTTCCCTCCTTCCTCCCTTCTCTCCTCCCTTCCTCCCTCTCATCCTTCCTTGACTCGGAGGGTTAACTCACATTCCTCTCTCCTTTCCTTTCCTTTCCTTTCCTTCCTTCCTTCTTCCTTCCCTCCTTCCTTCCTCCCTCCTTCCCTTCCTTCCCTCCTCCCTTCCTCCTCTCATCCTTCCTTGACTCGGAGGGTTAACTCACATTCCTCTCTCCTTTTGTCAGACATGATTTATCTGTTATATAAATGAACATAACAAACTCCACAACTTCCTTCTTCCTTCCCTCCTTTCCTTCCTTCCCTCCTTCCTCCCTCCCTCCCTCCTTTCCTTCCTGCCCTCCTTCCTCCCTCCCTCCCTCCTTTCCTTCCTTCATTCCTCCCCCCTCCCTCCCTCTTTCCTTCCTTCCTTCCCTCCTTTCCTTCCCCCCTCTCATCCTTCCTTGACTCGAGGACAACAGGAGGGTTAACTCACATTCCTCTCTCCTTTCCTTCCTTCCTTCCTCCCTCCCTCCTCCCTTCCTTCCCTCCCTTCCTTCCTCCCTCTCCTCCTTCCTTGACTCGGAGGGTTAACTCACATTCCTCTCTCCTTTCCTTCCTTCCTTCCTCCCTCCCTCCTCCCTTCCTTCCCTCCCTTCCTTCCTCCCTCTCCTCCTTCCTTGACTCGGAGGGTTAACTCACATTCCTCTCTCCTTTCCTTCCTTCCTTCCTCCCTCCCTCCTTCCCTCCTCCCTTCCTTCCCTCCCTTCCTTCCTCCCTCTCCTCCTTCCTTGACTCGGAGGGTTAACTCACATTCCTCTCTCCTTTCCTTCCTTCCTTCCTCCCTCCCTCCTCCCTTCCTTCCCTCCCTTCCTTCCTCCCTCTCTTCCTTCCTTGACTCGGAGGGTTAACTCACATTCCTCTCTGCTATTGTCAGACATGATTTATCGGTTATATAAATGAACATAACAAACTCCACATGTTGAGTTTTCAGAGGAGGAAACAAACAGGAGGCAGAGCTCCAGCTTCTCTTAGGAGAGATTAAAGTTTGGAAGAAGAAGATCGTGATGCTATCCTCCCGGTTTGTTTTTTTAATTAAACACTCGTCAGACTCTGGCAGCAGACACTCCTCTCTCTCCTCTCTCGCCTCTTAGTCACATCCTCTCGTCTTCAGCCTGAGGTTAAACTACTTCTTTTGGGGGAAGTTATGCAGAAGAAGAAGAAATGGAGCGTATCATTCAATTTCCGTTTCTGTGTTAACTATAATTTTCGACTCCTGAAAAAGAAAAGCAGACGAGTTTCACCAGCCAGCTGTGATTCACTGACAACCGGCTGGAAATGTACCATTAAAACTTCCTCCCCTCCTTTCCTTCCTCCCTCTCATCCTTCCTAGTTAGTTCTTACCTACTAAACTCCAGTAAAGCTTTCCTTTCTCCTTCCTTTCCTTCCTTTCCTCCTTCCTTCCTCCCTCTCATCCTTCCTTGACTCGAGGACAACAGGAGAGTTAACTCACATTCCTCCCTCCTTTCCTTTCCTTCCTCCTTCGTTCCTTCCTTCCTTGCTTTCCTTCTTTTCCTTCCTTCCTCCTTCCTTCTTCCCTCCCTTCCTTCCTTCCTCCCTCTTTCCTCCCTTCCTCCCTCCTTTCCTTCCTCCTTCTTTATTCCCTCCCTTCCTTCCTTCCTCCCTCTTTCCTCCCTCCCCCCTCCCTCCCTTCCTTCCTTCTTCGTCCCTCCTTTCCTTCATTCCTCCCTGCTTTCCTTCCTTCATTCCTTCCTTCCTCCCTCTCATCCTTCCTCCCTCCCCTCTCCCTCCCTCATTCCTTCCTTCCTCCCCTCCTTTCCTTCCTCCCTCTCATCCTTCCTAGTACACCAAGTCTGTGTTAGTGTGTTAGACCTTTTTTTTCTTTTTAGCAAACTCCAACTTATTACCACAGGTTTTACATATTTATGGGAATTATGGTCAATAGTGACCCAAAGACCCAAAGAAGGAAGGAAAGGAAAAAAAGGAACAGTCAAAAGAGAGACAGGCTACAACGTTTGCTCAAAATTGACCCGGTCTGGTTTGACTGTTTATAAAACATAAAGTATAAATTATCAACCAATTCTGTGTTAGACCTTTTTAGCAAACTCCATTCCAACTTATTAGCACAGGTTTTACATATTTATGGAAATTATAACCAGTAAGCTTCATTTAAATTAAACTTGTTGTCTTCTCAGGTCAGAATTGACCCGAGGACAACAGGAGGGTTCTTAGTGACAACTTTCTGGGAAAGTACTACTAAAGCTACTAAACACCACAGTCTGTATAAAAGAAATGGACGTAACATCCGTGACGTCACCCATTGGTTTGTGGACTGCTGCTCGGAAGCCAATAGTTTCTAATCTAGGCAGCACCATCTTGAAAAATTTCAGGTGCATGCTGGGAAAAATAAAAACACGGATTCTACTTATATGGGCATGAGGCGGGGTCATGGGCGGAGCGGGGAGGTTGCTATGGTTATGAGGGCTGGATCTCGAGGACATTGGTCAATCAACCTGTCAATCAGGACGTAGCCACGCCCTAATGCATACCCTGCTTTATCATCACATATAAAATCAGGGAGGCCAAAATGTCCCAAATGAACATCATACTGCATTGAAGAAGGCTTTAAACTAGCGATTGAGACCATAAACACATTTTGAAAACGTTTACTGAGGTTAGAAATCAAGTGAGAAGTTGGTGAATTCTCCATTGACTTGTATAGAGACGGTCGCCCCCCTGGTGGCCTTTTGATAGAATGCAGCTCTAAGTTACTTC